>NW_027396651.1:124265-243408 GCF_047715775.1 Aspergillus undulatus
AAAAAAAAAAAAAAAAAAAAAAAAAAAAAAAAAAAAAAAAAAAAAAAAAAAAAAAAAAAAAAAAAAAAAAAAAAAAAAAAAAAAAAAAAAAAAGTCTCGACTTTATCGAACGCCATAGCGATAGGTCCTTCGATTTCAAGTTATTGGGACATTGGCACTCTTGGGCTGCAGACCCCAACCGGCTAAAGCTTAGTTTGTCCCGGAAAGTTATAAGACCCCGATATAGTTATCAGGATTATCCCATGGCTTCTGTCAAGAAGGCAAGCCCCGATGCACTACTATTGAATAGAGCCCCATCTGGTTATTGTGGGATCCTTCATATCGCAGCCGCAGGCGCAGGCGCACGCGGCATAAAAAACAAGGAAATAACTGAGACACATGCAGGGATTGAGGCCAATCGGGTTCGGCGAAAATAGAAATTGTCTTGGACCTCTCGCGCAGAAACTTGCCGGTGGCCGTTTGCACTTATGCTTGTTGTATACTAGCCTATTGCTAATCACTGGGGGCCGCAAACGACACAGGCACCTTGCATTCTCCTCAAACATAACCAATCGCTAGCCGCCATGGTAGCTGGTATTTGACGACCGTGCATTCTCTGTCATTCTACGTCCAGGCCGTAAGGCCCGATGCCCATTCAATCGCAGTTGGACAGGGCGTTTTGACCATATTCAACGGCGATCATCCCGAGAATTGCCCTTCCGTGGAGGAGGGCACCATGTTAACAATCGTAGCAGCATCAAATCTGAGATTCCTTTTTTCAAGTGCCGAGCCTTTCAAGATGGCCGCCCTCTTTGACAAATGCTTAGCACTCCTAATATGAACACAGGCTGTGCGCGCCAACGGTTACTACGATTCCAATCTGGAGGATTACCTTAAAGTCTATTGCGAATTCTATGGCTACGCGCCTCCACGCTTTCTGGACTGGAATTTCCTCGTGCCACACCACTATCTTGCCATTTCCCTCCCCCGTTGATAATCTCTTGTTTGTTGTCACAGCCTTTTGAGCCACGGTTCTTGATTTCCTAGTACTATACTTACTTGACCATAGGATCTTTTGAACTATGCAAAGGATGTATTCTGGGAAGGGCCTCGAATCTCCAGACGGCGGATATAGAACCACACCTTATGCTTACTTCTCACCAACCCTCTCAATCCTCAACCGCAGTCCGCCCCTGGGCCTGACAGAAACAATCCCAACAGGCACAACACTCTCAGCAGGCTCGTGAAGCTGAACCCTAAACCTGTTTACAAAGACCGCAAGCAGAGCCCTCAACTCCGCCCTCGCAAACCCCTGCCCAATACAACTCCTCTGACCATGCGAGAAAGTCAAATTCGCATAACTACTCACCGCCCCGCCATGATTATTCACTCTCGCCGTCTCAGGATCAATCCACCGCTCCGGCTTGAACTGCTCAGCATCAGGACCCCACAACTCGGGGCTGCGATTTATAGCGTATGGCGAGATGAGGACGTGCGTGTTTGCGGGGATTGAGTGGTTGAGGATTGTTGTGGGGTGTTTTGAGACGCGTCGGATTAAGGGGACTGGGGGGATTAGGCGGAGGGTTTCGTTTATGGTGGCGTTGAGATAGACGAGGGATTCTAGAGTTGTGGAGAGGGTTTCGGGGTTTGGTGCTGGGGTTTGAGTGAGTAAGGGGGGTATCACTGTGCGGAGTTCAGCTCGGAGGCGATCTTGGGCGGTTGCATGCTGGGCGAGGAGGTAGCATGTCCAGGTGAATGCCGATGCTGAGGTTTCGTGACTGGTAGTTATCAATTAACCCTGGTTTGATAGCTTGATCTTTAGAAGGACATTCGTACCCAGCAGCGATGATGGTGAGCAACTGCTCAACCAGCTCCTCAGCCTCCCACCCACCACTTCTCATCATGATCGACATCAAATCCTCGCCCTGTCCGCCTGTCCTTCTGAAGTCCTCCATCCTCTCCCGTACAAGGGCCCGGCAAGCGCTTCTCAGCGTCGCACTCGTAACATCAATCCTCTCATTCACCCACCACGGGAGCCACGATACAACCGTCCTAGGCAAAATTCTGTTCAGCGCCATGAATAGCTCTTTCTCCGGGGCCCAGGTGAAGATCTCTTGATATGCCTTGAAGAGGTCACCATTCACACCATCGCCACTCAGACAGCCAAAGTCCTTCTCTAATGCGGCAAGACCAATAATGTCCATTGTCGTTCTTGTCGCCCACTGTCCTATCTCCTCGATACCCCATAATCCTTTTCTTCCCCAACCCACGGCATAACCGTTGCTGTTGCTGTTCCTTTGAAGGTGCCCCTCAATTCTTCCCACAAACTCAACCCCCTTCCCCCAAAACACCCCATAAAAACCCTTAACATTTCTGGCCCCATAAACAGGCCCCGACTTCCTCCTCTGGAACCTATGCACCTCCCCCTCTGAAATCGTCAGCCCATCACCCAGGAACCGCCCGATAACAGACCTCTCGGCTGGGTGTTTCGTATACGCATACGTATTATGTACCAGGACGTCGGCGATTGCCTTTGGTGATGTGAGTAGGAGTCGATCTTGGTTGAAGATGCTTCGGTATGTTATCAGGCCAGTGTTGGGGATGGATTTTAGCCAAATGAGGTATGCTGAGCCGAGGGGTTTTGTGTAAGGGGTTGTGGATTGGCCTAGCAGGGGGATCTCGCCCTGTGTAAGTTAGATCAGGGTGAAAGGAGACAGCGAAGGGGAGGGGATAAGGATTATCTTTACGTACTTTTGGTCGTGGTAAGTGGCGGAAGGGACTGTAGAAGTAGGGGTATATGATTGTTAGGTAGGTGATGAGGAAGACGAGGTTGAAGAGCAAGAAGCTCGTCACGAGGATGGAAAGTGAGACCAGAGGGCTGGAGGTGCCGTTGCCATCCTGGTTATGGAGGATAGAGTCAATTAATGTCGTAAATTCGGTAATCATTCCCATTGTCGCAGTTAACGTTCATCGTGCTCTCGCTCTTCGCGGGTCCGTTCAGCAGTGTCCGACATACAGATAGAAAATATGATTTTGAAATCTGGAAGATTGTAAGTAGTAGAGATCCATCTGATGAAGCGCAGTTGCCGTAGCTCTCCGAGCCGGGTCTGGATAGATCTGATATAGAAATAAGTAGACTAGAGACCTCACGCTACAACAGTACCCTCGGTCAAACGTGATATACGATACACGCATCGTAAACACACCCCCCCCCCCCCTTTCTCCCCCCAACAACGGTCCTTCTACGTTTGACATCCTATAGCAAGCAACCTCGAACGTATCTCGATAGGCAATGCCAGACTTTCGAGTTTACGCTGCGAGTCATCCTTGATCTGTCCAATCACCATACCGTATTTCGTGCTTAGAAAGTGGCATGAGATCGGAACGAGTCTTTCCTTCCTCTACTCCGCATTTTTCGGGTCAGCCCAACTGACACCGTTCGGTACTTCAGTTGACCAGTATAGTCTACCGGTCGATCAGGGCGTAAGCTGCGTCATTGCTTGCTTACAACGGTGTCAGCGACGGCGACTCATTTTTTTAACCCTAGGTGGACCTCCAATGTGGGGGCGCCACTAGCGCCGTTGGGAATAGATAAGTGCCTCGGTCCGAATGAGTTCAGGGTACAGAGATGCTGTCATTGGCACTGAGTCATTCCGTTCCATTTACTAGTATCGGACGAGCAACATTGGCTTTGAATATTGAGCTTCGGCGTGGCATTGACACCCTTTCCTCTATGCTGGTCTGGTTAATATAGTGCGCTCCCTATACTTCACCCCTATAGTCCACAATCCCCATACCGCCCAGCAAAAACCCCCAACGCCATCGTCGTGAAAATAAACTTATAGTTCGGATACGTAATCGCGCAGCTCTTGTTAAAGATCCCCTCGATGGCCTCGGGCAGCCACTCGCCGTTCGGCTGCTGGCGGGCCATAACCAGTCTTATACCGCGCTTGATCGGGTGGAGATCGGGGTATTCGGCTTTCATGAGTCCGATCAAAGCGAAGGAGGTTTGGACTACTTGGGAGCCGCTGGGGTGTTCGATGTAGGTTGCTTTTTCACAGCTCTGGGGCAATTCTTAGTAGGAGCTTAGGGTTAGGTGTTGGGTAGGGACGGACGTACCTCGAAACTCTCCGACCATCCTCCGTCATCTCGTTGTTTGGAGACGAGGAAGTCGCAGGCGCGCTGGACGGCAGAACTATTTGCGTATGTCTCGCCTACAGACGCGAGGCTTTCGAGCGCGAACATTGTCCCGTACGTGAAGCAGACTCCCCAGTTCCCATACCAGCTTCCGTCTGGTCGCTGGACGTCCTTGATATACTTCAAGGCGCGGCGGATGAAAGTCTGGATTTCATCGGGTCGATATTCTGGCCAGTACTTGGTGAATAGGGATATTGCGGTAAGGACTGCAGTCGTGCACTCGGGGTAATCGTATTCGACCATAATCCCGCCGAAGACTTCCGCTGCGTTGAAGAGTTCCAGGTACTTGCTTCCTCTTGTTGGTTCGTACGATGAGCATCCGCCTGATGGGTTCTGGTATGTCAGGAGGATATCGATTGCGTCGAAGATGCGTTGGTCGCTGAGTAACTGGGGGTACCCTGGCGTCTTTTGGAGGAGGATGACTGATTTGAGTGCCTCAGAGATGCAGTCGCTGACGGGGTATCCCTGGTCCCTGTTGCTGAATGTCCAGCCACCTTTGCGCCGAGATCTATAGCACAGGTTGGCATCCACACAATCTTCCCTTATTTGCTGGTTATCAAGGAACTCAAGGGCTCGAGTTAGCATCGGCTTCCAGCGTAGATCCTCAGCAAGACCAGCGGCATGCGCGGCCTGGATGGCAAATGCTGTATCCCAACACATCACCCCATTCGTTCCATTCGCCAGCATACCCTCACTGTTCACCCATAGGAAATCCTCCAGTCTTTCTCGATGCCTGCGCACAGAGTACGCATCAGGCCCATCCCGAATATAACAAACAATCATATTCAATGGCCCATTAACACTCGCCAAATCCGCATAATCTGAATTCGCATCCTCCATATCAACCAACTTCCCAATCCACTCCTCAGCGCGTCTCGCCAACGCCCTAGGCCGGAAATACGGACACCAAACGTCAGCAAGTAGAAAATTCGCCATATTCAACACCCAACTCTTCGGGTGGTAATTATCCACATCGGCAATGGCATTCCTATACCTCAACCACTCGATCCCCTCCCACGGCTCGGTAAACAACTCCTGCCTTAGCTCCCTTACCACCTCACTCTCCGGCATCGTCCACCGTCTCGACCAAATAAACGACATGGGCAGGAACACCTGCCTCATATGCACCCACCACCGCCACGGCGCAAGCGGCACCCAGTCCGGCAGTAGCCACGTCTCAGGCGGAACAGGGTTTACAATGTCCCAATGGGCAACTCCCAACACCGCAAGCCAGAACTTCGCCCAGTGCGGCGCGTTCACCGCGCCGCCGAGACTGTGCAATAACCCGCGTGCTTTAATCATCACTGAATCTTCCGCGTCCACGCCGAGTAGTCGAAGCGCTGTATAATTCAACGTTGTCCCAAAGACTGTACTCTCCCCTTCAACATGCAGACCCCATCCTCCATTGGGAAGAGCACGCGCTAAGAGATAGTTCCTTATCTCGGTGCGGTACGCGGACGGGATAGGCGTGTTTGTTACCACCCAGGCGATTATTATACCAGGGAGGACGAACATCGGTCCGCCGTATTCGCAGCCCCAGTGGCCTGGGGGGAGTTGGAGAGTTGAGAAGAATGTGAAGCCGTTACGGACGGAATCGAGGGGGGTGACGGGTTTGGGCAGGGTCGGTTGGTTCTGGGAGATGCCTGGTTGGTGCTGTTCACTATGCTGGATGGAGGAGCGGGGGAATGGAGGTATACCAGAGGAAGCCCTAAATAGTACTTATCCGCTAGACTCTGCGGCCAGTTGTGCGCGGTTTCGTCGTCTTCGAGGTAGTGCCATGTATGTCGGCCGTTGTCGTTCTTCATGCGCCACCGGGTACGGTCGATGCTTTCGAGGAAGGGCAAGGGAGGAGCGGTCTTGGTTATTGTAGTAGTTGCCATCTTGTCAGAATTGACTTTGTGAAACTGATACCTACTAAGTGTTCCTGGGGACTGCGACTATAAAAAGAGAGCTAGAACGATGGCTACGTTGTAGAGATGAGCACAGGGGATCCCCGCTAGTCGGCGCTAATTTCACGGTTCATTTGGCCTCCACAAGGACCAAGCCCTAGGTGCAACCACAACAGCATCTTGGTCATTCGTAGATCCTGCTAGATCCTACATCGGTCGCAGACAATGGAAAGCATACTATTTCAATTTGATGTATTGTGATATTCAAAGTGCCCGGCAAGCAATCACACCTCCCGCAACCCCGTCCCAACCAAGAGCCCATTCGAGGGAACCGCATTCTTATCACGAACTTTGGCTGCCACTTCAGCGCCTAGAACAGGAGCTTTGACTTCCAAAGTCTTCCTTGTGTTCGATGTATTACTTGTCGGAAGCGGGTACGGATAGGGGAGATACTCCGGCAACAACCCTAACTGTCTGAGAACGCTTGCCTGGTCCCACATGAGATGTTCGTGGTAGAGCCGGTCTCCACGGATGTTTACGACGGCCGTGTATGGAATATCAAGTTTTTTGCCCGTTGGAGGGATACCTGGCAGACTGAAGGGGGCGCAGTAGGTGAGCTCCATGGCCAAATCCGATGAATTGAATCGAGAAAGGATGGGAGTCTTACAGATAATCAATCTCACAATCGTGCGTCAGAGTCATGATACACTCGTCAACGACACGATCAATCCCTACTGTCCGACTGATAAGTTGGCTCTCGGTATCAGCGGGATTACAGAAAATAAAGTGGGCACGGTAGAAGTTGGTGAGATTCTCGCGGCCGATTCCGCCGGTCATCTTAACAAGGTCAGTAAAAAAGAGAAGTAAAGCTCTAAGGCACAGTCAGACTATGGGTGGCAGACTCACGGTCGGAATATGATTAACATAAGGCTCCTGAACCATCGTGCTCATTGTATGCTCGACAGAGCGATGAGCAAATTCGAAGTACTGGTGTTCCTCCCATATAGCCTCAAGGTCAAAGTAGGGACCATCCATGTGCTTTTTGAAGAACTGCAAATTTCGGGTGTGTGAAACTGCTTCTGAGGCGTAATCGAACTGCGCATGGCCCGGGAGACCAAACAGATCGGTTTCCATCTTTGGGTAGCCATATTGCATTGTTGCTCTTTCTCTCAGCAGCTTCGTACTTGCACGCCCGGCAAGATGCTGGATGGTAGGAATAGTACTTGTTGCTGTCTCAGCGAAATCCGATACAGTTGCGTAGATCGCCGCTGCAGTAATCTCGCCCAAGGCGGGGGAATACTGGACTTTTCTCCATAATCCCGCCCCGTATACTGTAATCAGGCTTAGCTAGCCCACTAGGCAAAGGGGGCATGAAGAAGTAAGGTGAATACCAATCAGGCCGACAACCTCCTTCGGTGAGCATTCCTCGCGCTCACGGAGGCCCTCCAGCGCAATCTCTACCGCGGAGCCCCGTTCAACTACCGACTCTCGAAGCTCAAGGACGGTATAACCTTCTTCAGCCCACTTCAGGGCAGGCGAAGGAATGTCATTATCAATCGTAAGCGGAGTTGGAGCATCATCTGGGACCATCATAATGATGCCAGGACCATGGCCTCTGTGGGACAGAGGCGGGAGAAGGGAAATGCCCGGTTCATTCTTGTTGGCTTCCGGGACGGGCAGTGGCTTCACTGGTATGTCAATTTGGGCCATTTTGTGGAATTTGATACTCAGAAAAAACAACGGAGAAGAACGAATGCTGGAATGGGTGGTTTATAGGCGCGAGTACAGGTAGTATGACAGCGAACCCCCGCACTGGATCGGCGTCAGCTCTTGGCCAACATCAGCGGGCCATATACCTTCTTCTGGAAGGAAAAGGCTCGGCGGTATCCTGCACTTGCAGTGAATGATCAAATGCAACAAAAGTCGATTGGGAAAGGCTCATGCAGGTGGCTTATACTAGATTCAGTTTAATCAGTGCCTGATCCTGCATCATAAAAGTTCCAGTAAACAAGCTTTCGAGGCCGCAAACCCACCTCGACCGTGAGAGAAACCTTTACACTGATCCAATCCGCAAGAAATGCACGGCCAGCCTTCCCCCTGTATAGCCTGGCCGGCAAACATGCTCCACATCCTCCGTCGACTAAAGCATCTACACGACTTCCTCATCGAGATCGCAGACAACGTCAAAAATGTTGCAGGATGGTGCTCTTCAATGTCCGTATCATCAACGTAGAAGCCATGTGCAAAACCTGAAATTGACCGGTGGTGACGAACTGATCATGACTCGAGTCCAAGCTACTGTCGCAGGTGGCGGGAAGGACGAGACTTGGCTATTTGGGAATGGTATACCGGTGACTCTTTCAAGATCCCTAAGCTGAGGCTCGAGTTTAGAGACGACAGGGGAGCGTTTACATTTCTGTCTTAACTCAAGACATCCAAATTATATCGCACCTCCGGCGATAGGGTTGGGGTTGGTTTCCACTTTCTCTGTTTGAGGATACTCTTCGCTGCCGCAATTGCAGATGAGCAGTTGCTCCGGTTTCCTGGAAGAGTATACTGAATTATAAATCGAGAAGCGGAGCTGTAGCATGCCCTGAAGAGAATCATCGGCCCTCAGTAGCATTATAAGTGGTATGCTCAACCTTTCTGCTACCGCAACTAAGCCGGTGTACTTTGTAAGGAAGTAAGCCGGACATGACTGTTTCTTCCCTCGCTTTCTACCTCATCGGTCGTTCGCGTAACCTTGGAATGTGGATATAATTGGAGATTCTACTACTTTTGGTCTCGTATTGGCTCAGTTGCTTTGTGAACTTCTAGATCCAGGCAATCGAGGCTGCTATATTCTGGGTTTTTGCCGCATTGTGCGGGGTAGAACAGCGCATCCCTTCACTTTCAGCCTCGCGCCGTCTTCCACTCACAAGGCTGCTAGATTGAGAAAGCCTTGCACAGCCGACCCTGGAAGAGCCTGGAGTAGCCTTGCGCCATTCATCAAATACAAGGAAGGTTCCTCACCGTCAGTATGGTTTTCTGGTCTGGCACAAACCGCTCTCAACCTCTCCATCCTGATGTACCATTCCTTTTCTCCTTTAGGCCACGAACCTGTTCTACTATCCAGTGGAGATGGCAGATGTCATTGGGACCATTGCAGCATGCGACCAACTAATTGGAAGTTTCTCCTCAGCGTGTAAGCAGCTGAGTAAAGCGTACAAGATCATCAAATATGCCCAAAAGGACATCAGACAGGTGAAGAAGCGCACGAAGCGAATACGAGAACTATGGTGTTTCTTCAAACAGACGATGGAGGATGTCTTTCGAATTGAGGAGTTTTCTGTCGACCTTCGAGAGTACAAGGCGTTTTATAGGGATATCATTAAACACGCACAGAATATTGAGGGCAAGATTCTGGACATTCTCGAAATCCTAAACCCGATATTGAAGAGGAGGACTGTTTCTTTGTGGACAAACCTTCAAACGAGATGGAGATGGTTCATGCAGGCAAGGGAGGCATTGCGGCCTCTATACGAGGAGATGAACCTCCTCACAGCGCTCATGGCCTTCTTCATGAATTTGGTGCAACTGCAGATTGCTGCAAAACTATACATGCTCCAGAAGTCTGCTGCTACCAAGGTCCAGGTGTAAGTGCTGTGGTTATACAACCGCCAGGAAAGACGAGCTAACAAGGCGATATAGGGATTGTCTGGAAAGGACATTGAACGCCCAATTGAAGGAACTAGAATGCATTGTAAAAGCTCAGAGAGCTAATTTGACGGAGATGATCAACAAAGACAAGGTCAATCTACTGCAGGAAATCCGCAGGGTTACGAGAGAGGAGATTAAGAGAATCCCAAGGCCAGGAGCTGCCGACGATTCTTCTGATCCATCCCCGCCGCCCTCACCTCCCCCTAGGGCCCCACCCACTCCCCCAACAGACCCAGACAGCCCAGGTAACAGCCGGGTTGTATCCGAATCCCCTAGCAAAGAACTCAACCCGAGACCTAACCGGCTTGTCTTACCAACGCCATCACCGGCCACTGCGCCCACTTCGTATCCTGTTCACGTCCTCTCGAACTCAGAGGCCTCATATGTCAGCATCAACGAAGCATTTCCCCAAAATCAGCCAACTGTTGCAAATCCCTCGCAAGGTTCAATCCAACTGCAACTAAGGGCGGATGACGGATCCGAGAACCGATCAGAACCTGGGGGTATATACGTGCCCACAGCTCTATTTGGGCCCCCCAAGAAACAGCATCGCCCCCGCGCTGGGCGAATATCAAATGAACCGCTTACGCCAACGTCGTCACAAGACGATCCCCGAGGCAAGAAACCGATAGACCACAACAAGAGACACGCTCCAGAGAACACTGTCCTTGATCCTCCGTACGGGCCTTCTAGCCGAAATGACGAAGGGGCACCGCAAGACCAAGATGGCTCGCGTTTGGCACCCCGAAGAAATGGCGTAGGCACACGAGCTACTAGGGTATCGGGGCAACAGACGTATGGCGCGGACGGGCTAGTACTCCCTTCTCACATAATACCTACACCGGAAAATGTTAAGGCTTGGCTGAGGACACAATAATAGTCACTGGGATTTATCTAATATCATTTTTCGGAACATTATCACCCTCTGCTTGCATTCCACTAACATTGATGCATACGCGCCTGTCTAGGTAGCAAGCCGGTGAAGCACGCCGCCCCCGTTTTCAACTTATCCGAAGCAATCGGATTAGATAGGCACGTTCGGCCATTTAGGGAGGCATCTCTATGAAGACATTCCACTTGCTATATCGAATACTAGTACACTGTTGAACCTGAGATTGGGTCTTGGCGGATGTGATGATCTGGCCTTCTGTACATGCAGTCAGCAAGTGTTTGACAGACATTTGCCTTTGCGAAGTGCTCACTTTCGACGCTCGTATCTGGTCCCTTACGTCTCTGACAGTCTTTCAAAGATACCTTAGTCTCCTAGAAATCAAATCGCCAATTCAAACGCCAAAGCCACCAACCAACATAACGACAAACCCACCCCCCGACATCGACATCCCCATCTTAAAAGTCGCAGTGATTATGCCACACCCCTCAGATCTAAAGCCACTCTACACAGAATGACTCATCCTCCGCCCGCTGCGCATTGGCAATGACTGAGACGCGGCGGGAATGTTTGCGATTAGGAAAATACCGGAGGTTGTAGAACACCAGTATATACCCTATCTTCCCCATCCATTCCATTCCGCCTCTCCCCCGCCCAAAAAAAAAGCCCTTTCTTTCTTCGCATGCATGTTTTCCAAGCTAATGGATAAATGCAACTAGGTGGCCAAACACCCCCGACGCTGACATCAACGACACAAAAGCGTGGCTGCGCGGAAAATATTCGCTACACCCGACGGCGCAGGGTCGTCCGCCGGGCTTGCGCATTTCTGTTTTCTAATAAGCCCCCGCAAGGATGATCATGCTCATGATCCAGTGGATAAGGGGAAGGAGAAGGCCATCGGCTGTGACTATGTCGGCTCGCTGGATCCAGTCCCGCTTCGTGGGTTACATGGTTCATCCGGATTCCTGGGGGAACGGGTATGCGACGGAGGCTGTGAGGGCGATTATTGCGGCGTGGTGGGAGCTGCCTCGTCGTGCTTTGGACTTTGAGGAGAGGGGGAGAAGGTGTTTGCGGCGCTTAGGTGTGCGAATGTGGCCAGTACAATGGTTCTCGAGAAGGTTGGATTTGAGGTTCATGAGGTTTACGAGTTTGGTGATGGTAGTGGGGGGATGGCTTGTTTGTCTATGGGGAAGATCTAGATTGATACGCTGAAGAGGCCAGAAGACGATCTAAGATAACCATAAAACCGAAAGCGATCGCGCCGGCAGCGAAAGCGACAATAATGCTAGATATCATGCCATACTTGTTGGTGGCTCACAGGGGCATTAGAGCTGATGGATGCCCATTGGTTAACATGCATTCCTATCGGAGTCAAACTAGGTGTAGTTCAGCTGGCCTATCAAAGTGTATATCAACTACAAGAAAGCTAATATGCTCAGCTTGGCCGAATAGTTTCAGGTTGATGCTGGGCTAAAGAGGCTGAGCTGAGAATCCTGGCGCTTTTAGTTCGCCCCCACCTGCCTGCCGTGTTCTTATCCTCGTCCCCGCGCTCTCAGTCTCCAAATCAACGAGACAGTTTTGTCGATATCTCATCTGACATGGACCACGTAGATAGTGTAACCGATTCACCATATCCTACACTGCAGATCCCATGTCTCAGCCGAGAACCCTACGATGGTCACGATTTCTTGACCTATCCGGAGCGCTCGAGGTGGGATATCAACCGACTCTTGGCAGGAGACTTCTCACAGCATGAAGATGCGGCGTCCTTTCTCCAAAATTGGCTCTTCTTCGGTGTGCTCTGGGAAGTGTTTGGCCCCGTTGGCAAAGGCGCGAAGCATAACTATGTCAAGCCACAGGAGGGCTACGAGCATGGCACCATCACAGTTGCTTCCCTCGATGAACAGATTCTGGAGCTCATGAATTTCATCACATCTACCGTCCAAAGTGGAAATAGGGCTGGCGCAGAGAGTGTCGGACATCGAATCGAGACATGCCTCAGGACTGTTTCCAAGTTCTGCCGTATAGCGACATGCGAAGGCGACCCGCGTCCGGGTCTCGCGGTATGGCCGCTTTCTCCCGAGATCGATCTTTCTATCAGGGCATTGAGCCAGCGGTTGGCCTGGAGTTTCTCCACTGGAGCAATGAATATGGTGTTCAGCTCTTCCACTGGAGGTTTAGTGTTCTCCTGTGCATGGCTTCCGCTTCAGCGGATGCAGAAGTCTGGCTGGTGCACAAGCGAAGTGGCCATGGTCGAAGAGACCTTTACCTCGGCGTCAGCGTACTATATATCGCAACTGCAAGCCCCTCCGTCTGCAAGGCAGAAAGATCATTCGGAATGTACAAGGAACCTATGCATGGCACGGCAGCTCAACGAAGCCACGTACCGTACTGCACATTCACCTCCTCCACATACAACTGTCGAATGTGACTGCCAACATTACGGGCCAGTCATGGATGATGTAGTCTCCATTCTTGAGACAGGGGGTGTACCGCTGTTGTCGATTACACCGCTCAAGAAGGAACCTTATGTCAAGGTTGAAGTGGAGAAATACACCGAGGGGAAGCGGTACATCGCTTTTTCGCACGTCTGGTCGGATGGGCTGGGAAATCCCACCGCAAATACTCTCCCACAATGTCAACTCCAGCGTATCCACTCCTTGCTCGATGAGCTGGTTTCCGGGATCAAATCGATTGACCTCATGAACAGATTAGCTTTCAGAGAACTCTGGAAGAAGAAATTCCACGGCCCTTCGCTCTTGTTCTGGATGGATACAATGTGCATTCCAGTGGCTGAAGAACATAAAGAGTTGCGAGGGAAAGCCATCAAGTCCATGAAGGCTGTCTACGAGCGAGCCTTCCGTGTCCTGGTTCTGGATGCTGATATCCAGTCGTTTCCCTCCGCCGACTATACCCAGGCATTCATGCGCATTCGCCTGGCCGCGTGGATGCGGCGACTCTGGACACTGAACGAGGGTGTTCTCGCCAATCATCTCTGCATCAAATTTGCCGATGGCTTTCTCGATGTCCAGGCCAGAGCTGAAACGCAGCAAAAAGATACATACGGATCGGAGCTTGAGAACATCAAAAGGTCATACGGAACCCCAATGCGAGATGCCGACAACTTTCACTGGAAATTCTGCTTGCTGCGGATTAATGTCATCTCGGAGCCGGATCCACGTATGGTAAAGCGTACAGAGCAAAGTCTTACGAGTCCCGAGGCCAAGCGGTGTTTCGCAATCATGGAGGCCTTCAGCGCGGCCTTGTATCGATCAACCAGTAAAGAGCGAGACGAGATGCTCTGCTTTGCAAGTTTAATCGGGTGGGACACGTCATTGCTGAAAGGTCTTGAGTTTAAAGATCATATGCATGCCTTGCTGTCGACCGAGTCGCAACTGCCGCAGGGTATGCTCTTCCTCGCGGGACCCAGGATGCACCAGTGCGGTTGGCGATGGGCGATCAACCGGTTTGGAAACTGCGGCGCGAAGAGACTGAACGTAAAGTCCGATGATATGACCCCTGGACTCGTGACAGAGGAAGGGTTCGTGGTGGACTACCCCGCGGTGGTGTTACCGGCGGTTTATACAACAGAGCAGCTTGAGCGTATCACTATGTCTGTTGACCTTGGGGATGGGATCGTTGGAACATTCGAGATCAAAAGGCACGATGAAGGATTAGCCGGTGAAGCGAGAGATGAACCTGACACTGACGAGTACGAAAATGGCCAGCTATACGCTCTTTTCTGGGATGCTTCAAGAACAATGGCTCCCACGACGCCGATGCCGGCTGCTGTCATCCGGGGTCCTTCTGAGGAGGACCTTGCGAAAGGCGATGTGGTGTATCGGTTGGATCACCTTGCATATTTGGAAATATTGGATAAGGGCGAGCAACTACCGGAGAAATGTGAAGTGGCTCAACTTGTGCGGAAGCAGTGGACAATTGGATAGATGATTCACTCTCACGAACCATGGTGGTCGAGCGCAGATATATATATTGAGAAAGCCACCACCCTGTCAACCACACAACTGAGAGCCACGAACAGACCTCGAGTTCTTATCAAGTACCTATGCCTTCCTTGAGAACCACATACTAGATTACTTATAACCTGAGGAACTGTATGTACTATATAGGACGCTCCTCATTGGCAAGGCGGGGCAGTCACGTGGTGATACGATATCGGAGTGAGTCACATGGGAGGGGCTCCGAAAAAGATTCCCCGACTGTCCCTTCAACTCTCTCAGCAACAAAATACATCCAATTAAGCAATTGCAATCATGAAGCGCGAGGACATCACATATCTGGGTGCCGGCCCCGCCGCTCTTCCCACAGACGTGCTTGCGACGGCCGCAGAGGCTCTCCAAAACTATGAGGACACCGGATTGTAAGCTTCCAAACCAGAGGAACTGTGCTGAGAACCACGGGCATTCGCTGACCTATTTACCCAGGGGCGTGGCTGAGCACAGTCATCGCAGCGAATTGGCGACTAATATTCTTAACACCATGAAATCCGACCTCGCGAGCTTCCTCGATATCCCACCCGAGTTCGAGATCTTGATCATGCAGGGTACGGCGGCCAAGTTCGGCGGCGTTTATAGCTTCGTTCAAATGCTAACGCGAAGACCAGGTGGTGGATCGGGACAGTTTGATGCTACGGTATACAATCTCACAGCGATCTGGGTGGAGAAGCAGCGGCAGAAGATCATAAAGGAAAAGGGCGAGCTACCGGAGGAGGAAGTCATTGCGGAGCTGCGCAAGAAGGTAGACGCCGAGCTGAAGCTGGAATACCTCGTTACTGGATCGCAAGTACCCTACCCAGTTGCAGACATCGCGCGTACTAATGTACATGTAGATGGTCTCTCAAGGCCAGCCAGGAAGCCCTCCGCCTCCTCGGCCCCGAATACGTGAACATCGCCAGCGATGCGCGGACAGTAAACGACGGCAAATTCGGAAAGATCGCGGACGAGTCGACGTGGAAGCTGAGCCCCAAGGCGGCTATGACATACCTCTGTGAGAACGAGACCGTTGACGGCGTCGAGTATCCTGCTTTCCCGAAGGTCCTGGAGTCCAAGGGATCGGAGGACGACCCAATTGTCATCGGGGACTTCTCTTCAACCATCCTCTCACGGCGGATACCCTTTGAGAACTTCTCGATCGTTTACTTCGGTGCCCAGAAGAACCTCGGTATGACTGGTATTACTGGTGTCATCATCAGAAAGAGCCTGCTCCCTCCTGTCTCGCCTCCGGCGTCGCCTACGATCCTGCGGAAGCTCGGGCTGCCTATTGCACCCACTATCCTCGACTACTCGGTCGCGCACAAGAACAACAGTCTCTACAACACCCTTAGCATCTTCGAGTAAGTCTACCCTATTCCATCCGCCGCCTATCAAGTGCTAACCTATCCAGTGTATACGTCGCCGGTCAGGTCCTTAAGAAACTCCTCGCAGCGTTCCCCGACAAGGTCGACGGCCAGCAGGTCGTCGCCGAACGAAAAGCCAACAAGGTCTACGAGGCCCTGGAGGCGTACCCTGATGTCTACCGCATTGTGCCCGACAAGGCCGTGCGTTCGCGGATGAACATCTGTTTCCGGGTCGTCAAGGTAGGACACCAGAATCTCTCTCCCTCCGGGAATTACTAACCATTAATAGCACGGAAACGTCGACGAGTCCGAGAAGACCTTCCTCAAGGGAGGCACCGAGCGCGGCATTACCGGCATGAAGGGCCACAGAAGCGTTGGAGGTATCCGTGTCTCAAACTACAATGCTATCCCCGAATCCGGAATCGACAAGCTTGTCGTGTACCTGAAAGAGTTCGCCACGTTATAAATGAAGATACCAAGAGCGGACAACTCATATTCAAGGCTCGAATATTCAACGCATTGACCGATTGAGTGTGTCAATTAGATGTCTTAAGAAAAGCGATGGAGGCTCAACCTTCCACTTGTATTTCCTGTTCCATTTCTCTAGCATTACCCATAGAGCAAACAGTACATATTGATAGATCTGTCTATACCAAATAAGCTCAACTTCGCATGGCGACTATCAATTAATTCAATCATAGGACCTGAAAATCCCACACGAATGAGCTGCCCTGATCTTGTGTCCCCTACTAACTCAAGTAGCAGCAGTATGTGGACTATGTCTTCTATGTAGATACTCAGTGCCTTATATTTCATATTCGTGCCTGAGGCTCCACTAGCCTTTGAAGATCAATACGAGCTATGGCGGGGCACTGAGCGCTCAAGAATCCCGAGGTCCGTGATATCATCACTCGTCTTCCAATTTCATATCCAAAGCTCAATCTAAGAAGTAATTTCTTCTATCCAAAAAATGCCCGTCATCGCAGTCGCTGGGGGCACAGGTGGCGTAGGAAAGACCCTCGTCGACGTCCTCACCCAAGAAGCCAAGCATGAAGTCATTGTGCTTACGCGCAAGGTACGCTGCGCCCATCCCGTCCACCTCATCTTCAAGATCAGATATTGAAATATAGCCCAGCCACAAGAAAATAACCCGATCCTGTCCCGCGTGAAGCAGGTCGAGGTCGATTACACGGATATCGCCGGCCTAACAAAACATCTCGAAGCGCATAATGTCTACACTATTATCTCGGCGTTGTCGCTCTACGAGGATCAGCACAGCGAAGCCCAATTGAACCTCATTAAGGCTGCTGAGGATGCGTCTCCAACGAAGAGGTTTATTCCAAGCGAGTACTCTTTTATTCAGACGGAGGAGTAAGTCCTGCCTGCTCCCTAGTTCTCCTCCAGTATGGGCATTTCTAATGCAATGATTATAGCCTCCTCCCCCTAGACCCGAGCATAAAATACTTCCTCGACGCCTCGAACGTCCTCAAATCAAGCAAAACGCTCCAATTCACGCGCGTCATCCCGGGATTTTTCATGGACTACTGGGCCATGCCTCATGGGCACACCAACCTCGAGGAGCACAGTATGCTCGTGGACATGGGCAACTGCACAGCGACAATTCCAGGATCTGGGAACGACATTATCGGAATGACTTACAGCTACGACATGGCGCGGTTCATTGCGCGGTTGCTTGACGTCGATGGGGCTGAGTGGGATGAGTTCAGCGTTGTTGTAGGCGATGAGGTTAGCTGTAATCAGCTTGTCGAGATCGGGGAGAGGGTGAGGGGGAGGAAATTTGATGTTGTGTATGATAGTGTGGAGAGGGTTATGCGCGGGGATGTTACGGTTCCCAGGCAGCCGGAGGGGGTGCAATATAGTGAGGAGGAGATGAAGGAGATCACGGCGTTGGTGGGAAGGCTTGTTGTTGGGAGGTGCTTTGAGTTTCCGAGGGAGAAGTGGCTGAATGGGAGGTTTGGGAATTTGAAGCTCGTGAAGATTGAGGAGTTAGTTAGAGCGACGTGGGAGGGGAGGTCCTAAGGATTTAGAGAAGACAGCATATGTATGTACCTATGCGAATGCCCATGACTGAAGTACGTGGACACAGGGCTTGGGGGACCGTTATATGACGTCGTATGATCGGCGACTAAGATATCTCCCCCAACAAATCAGAACAGCCAATCGCAAGGCCCGTGTTACATATGGGAAGACAAAGTCGGACCTGTGTGCTTCAACCAAGACCTCTATTTCCGAGTAGTCAATTCTCAGCTTGATGAGAGAATGACTGATAACTCCGAAGTATCCGACCAACGGCGCAATACTCTGCGATTCGTGCAGAGAACAACGCGGGGGGCCAGGTCCGATGTCCCCGACTTCCGGACTCATCACCCGGCCTATAAGACTCGCCCGCCCCTCTGCCATTCCTTGTTTGACAGATCTCGCCGTCTGCACTCCAGCCGGGTTTTTCTGGTCCCGTCCACAGTCCACGGTCCGCTTTGCTGTCGTTGGCCCAATGGAAACACTTGGAGTCTGTAAGCACAATTGTGCGAGTGGCAGCTGAGGTGCGAGTCAAAGTTTGCCTGACGTAGCCGGCTGTTGGACTTGGGATTCGATGTCTGTGCGTGCCTGCGCCGGCCGGCGACTTTGTGCGTTGGCATTCCTGGACTCCATTCATCCTTCGAGTTCTCTCCAACTCTTATTCCTCGTTAAATGTGAATTATCTTCCCTATGTGACGTTGTGAGATCCTATTCTCTTTCCCACTCGCTCTGAATTGGCATGGGGACGCGGGCAAAACTCTCCATCTCCATATCTACAGGCCAACTCCCCTCGCCGTTAGGCATGTCCGAGACCGCCGACTCTTTCAAATTGTGAGATTTCACGTCTCTGACCGATGGGATCAGGACGCTACTAACCTAGATATCCTACTTAGGCCATAACAACGCGCGCGCCCAGAATGACAATGACAACCACAACCACAACCACAACCACAACAATCTCACGCCGATCCGCCGAGTGCGACGGAAACTGCAATCTACCCCAAGGCAGCGCAACCTCATGCCGCGAATCGTGTCTAATCCTCCGATTGTCAAAATGGCTCTGGCCATGCCGGACGGGAACACCAACCGGGGCCGTCGCAAAGCCTTCAACGCCAGTGGACGACGAGCGAGAGCTGGAGGTCTCGGACAATACACCCAAGGAATGGAACGCCTTCCCGTGTCGCGCGTGCCAGACGCAGGGGGTTAAATGTGACCGGCTGAAACCGCGGTGCGCACACTGTCTCGATCAGCAGATTCTGTGCTTTTATGTTGAGCCTTTAAGGATTACTATGAAGCGGAGGAAGCAGGGGCAGATGCAGACTCAGGGGTCGACACCGGCGTCGATGACGATGCCTCCGGCGTTGCAAGAGGGTGTGGTTATGCCTTGATTGCGAAGACCAAAAGCGCGTTTTATGGATTCATGATTGGATGAGAGGGTCTTTCAACGTGGTGTTGGAGGCTGATGAGTTATGATATTGGCTATTATTATTGAACCCGGGTGGTTTGAATCCGTCTGCGAAGCTCCTTTTGGGGTTTGATTCTTGCAGTTGGCTACTTGCTTAAATTCCATCTCCTATTTTTCTTCATGGGTATGGTACAGTCCCTATTAACTAACCATGTGCCAGTCCGCTTCTTGGAGGTCAGTTGAATGTAGAAAAAATTCTCGGACCCTGCGCATGCATAAACACCCAGTCACTGCCTGAGACTAGAGACTTTAGAGAGGCTTTTGATACCAGAACGTGGGGTTATTTAGGATTTGGTATAAAGAAACAGATAATACGGCATCATATCCTTGGGAGTATGGACCCCACTCTCTTTTCGCACCATCTTAGCGATGACAATTATGCGCAGGTCAGAATAAAGTCTTCTTATAACTAATCTTCTTAGGCCCATCGGAGCTTAGCGATGTCGAGGATACCATAGAGCTATGCAGACACTTAGTCACACCACCGAGTTACGTCATTGCTATACATACAAGCCGACCTGGACCTGGACTTCACTTCAAGCTTCAATCCACGATCAAGATCACCATACCAAACTCAACAAGCTACACCAAGCATGGCGGGGCAATCGGTATCCAATTCCAAAGGCCTAGAACAACGATCCGTCGTCTCGTCCTTCATATTCCATTTTCCCAACGAGCTTTCGCAATCCGATAACCCTCTCGTCGCGCTCTTCAAGCGCAGCCAGAAGGTTAATACATATAAGTACGTTATGTTCCCCGCTTACCTCCAACTCTTAGAACCTGACTCAATGGCAAAGATAATGATAACAAATAAATGGTAGACACCTCCTCGCCCCCATCTCCGGCACAATAAGCCGCACCGATCCCAACGCCCTAAGCGCCGCCTGGCGCGAGCTCTTTGAAGAAACCGGATTGGACAGCAACAAATTAACATTCTCGCGCGCCGGACAACCGTATACATTTACTGACGAGTCCGTGCATAGGGAATGGACAATCCACCCGTTCGCATTTCAGCTCAAGGGTACGGCTATCGGGTCGCGACGGGACAGCGCGATTAGTATCGACTGGGAGCATGAGGGGTGGGAGTGGTTTGATCCGAGCCATGTTTTGCGAGATGATGGGTTCGAGGAGAAGGGCGTTCCGCATCTCAGGGAGAGTTTGAGAAGGCTTTGGCTTGAGGGCGAAGTCGGCGTGAATGAGAAGGCGGGGAGGGTGTTTCGGGCGGGACTGGAGAGGTTAAAGGGTGATCGTGAGAGCGGGTCTCATGAGCTTACGGGTATTGCGTTGGGCGTGTTTAGGGAGTTTCTTGTGCAGATGAGGCCGGCGATGGAAGAACAAAACAGGGGGGGAACATGGTGGGAGGTCATCCAGATGGCGGCGTGGCATATTGTCAAGAATGGGCGGGAGAGTATGGGCGCTGCGACGCTGAACGCCCTCCTCGCTATTCTCGAGGAGATGGAGGAGGTTTGGAGGTTGGATTCGAATGCAGACTGGAAGCTGGAGAGGATGCTCACGATCATCGATCACCATCTGAAAGGCCGGACGAGTCGTGCAGGGCTACTGAAGGAGACATTCGCGTCCTACGTGCGGGAGAACTTCCTTTCGACAACAAATGGCCAAAAGAGAGACAAGCTCACTATCCTCACATTATCCGCTAGCTCCACGATTCGCGATAGTATCGTGGAGTCCTTCGCCTCACTGGACATCAACACGCTCGAACTACGCGTTCTCGAGTCCCGCCCGTTATTCGAGGGCATGAGCATCGCGTCATCCATCCTATCGAACTTCAAAGCCCAGTGCAAGAACACACCAATCAAGAACAAGAAACTCCACGTCAATATCTACACCGACGCATCATCCGCCATCGCCGCAGCAAACGTGGACATCGTCCTTCTCGGCGCAGACCGCATCTCCCGCTCTAAAGGCGTCAGCAACAAGACTGGCTCTCTCCCCGTCGTCCTAAGCGCAAAACACGTCGCCCCAAACGCTAAGATCGTGGTGCTTAGCGAGCTGGAGAAGGTCAACGGCGAGAACGGTCTCATCGACGACGAAAAGCACGAGGATAATGACCCGCATGAGATTCTGAAGTCTTGGCACAATGACGGCGTCAAGGGCATTAAAGTCATAGAGGAGGCTTTTGCTAGTACGGTTAGGAAGGAGAGCTGCAATTATGAGCTGGGAGTGAGAAATGTGTATTTTGAGTGGATTCCGTTGGCTCTCGTTGATGCGTTTGTTAGTGGTGAGGGGGTTCTGAGTGATGCGCGGATCCTTGAGAAGGCGAGGCAGCAGGAGGAGCTGGCGAGGAGGTATTTTGATGGGATTCCTGTGAGGTACTAGCAGCTGTATCCAGCTCATAACTACCCTACTTGTTTCAAGTCCACGAGGTCATACTAGGTACTACCTCATTGGATCGATAATCCGCTGAACGCGACACCCATACCAGGCGTGTGTTGCCATGACAGTGACGCGTTAACTAACTGAACTCACATGAAGGACTCTTACTACATTCCCGTCCTCCAAATCTTCGTCTCAGATTCTCTTCCTAGCTACGACACTTTCATAGCCATGCGGCACCAACATGGCCATGGCATCAACCTCCATCACCGCAAAGTCCTCGCTATTCGAAACCGCCACATCTTCCACCCCATTTACCCCGACGCAATGACGATCCGCCCGGCAGGAGATACGCTCCTCCATCATCAGCGACAATATAAACGCTGCGTTGCCCGTTCGTCGTTTATTCTTGCTTGTGCGAGGGAGCCGGTACGCAGCAGCCCCCATACTCATCTCCATCTTCCTCCCTTCATTCCTTTCACGCATTGGAAAGCAGTAGTTGCTAATGCTTTTGGGGTTGTGGT
The DNA here is from genome assembly GCF_047715775.1 of Aspergillus undulatus. Classification (NCBI taxonomy): domain Eukaryota; kingdom Fungi; phylum Ascomycota; class Eurotiomycetes; order Eurotiales; family Aspergillaceae; genus Aspergillus; species Aspergillus undulatus. The sequence goes on from NW_027396651.1 coordinate 146,635, forward strand.
TGGCTGTGGGAGCAGGTAAACCCGGTCTACTGAACATACCTACACTTCTATAGTGCGATCTCGTATGAAGCGTTAGGCGATATGCGCACGATTACTTGAGTAAGAAGGTCCCGCTGTTGCTGGAGGCGTTGGAGGGGTTTGTCTTGCGTGGTTGCCCGAGATTGAGAGTTTACCGGTGGATGAAGATGGGCCTGTGGAGGGGCGTGGATCTGGTGGTTATGATGTTGTTAATGGGTATGGCGGGTTTGACTGCGGTGAACGTGCACATGGGGATACCTACACTGATGCTTTCAGGACCTACTTTAAAAGATAAGGATCGGGTCGAAAGCCGTTCAGTGTCTCCCTCTCCCTCTCCGCGTCCGTCAAATACAGCATCACGTCCATGGTCGAGATCGGCCTCCCCAGCTGAAAGCATCGTCAGCAGTATCACGGAGATCATCGAACAGGACGCTTGATAATTCGGGTGACAGATGACCCCTTTCTCTCGGACTGCGAGAGTAGCTGCGACGTGAACGTTGAGGTCGACGTCGAAGGCAATACCGAGGATCAAAGTTGTGCACACGCTTTCTCTTGCGAGGATGGTTTCCAGAAGAAACTGGTAAACAGGACAGAGGATGAGGACGAGCGGCACTTAGTGCCGTCTCCTCTGTATGTTGGCAAGGCACCGAGGGCTTTGAGTCTCGCTTCATCGGCCCTTGACTATGAGAGCAATGCAGCCGCGGTGACAGGCGCAGGTACACACCTTCACAGACCCAGCCTGCAACGGTAAGCCGCCCACGACCGCCACCTCTCACCGCTACCAATCAACATCTGTCCCGGCTCGCCCGGCTCCATTTTCAGGGCTGGTAATGGAGATAGCCCTGCGCAGGGTGGCAGCCAAAGCCTGATTCGTCGAAAGATTACCCGTACACGGGAGGCATCGTGCCCTACCATCTGCAATCCGGCTGCCTCTATGTCTGTCTCTGCCTCCTCGATCGAAACCACAATAGCAGTCTGAGATCCCTACACGCCCAAATAACATCAACAATCATCACCTTGCACACCTTAATCCACGATGTCACGGTCACCCAACAAGCCCAAGTAGAATCCACACGGAATAGTTTCCGTCGTTCAGCGTCGTTTTGGTCGTTTAGTCCTGTCAAAGACAAGGGCTGGCCGAGGTCTTGATACGCAATACGAAGGAAGTGTTCAGTTGGTCTTGGAGGTTCTCGCCTACGCTGGGGAGATTGAGCGAAACGGGGATTTGGTGGTCGTTGAGGATGCTGTGGCTGCGTTAGCAGACAGGTATACTTCTTAACAAAAGTGGCAGTATCACGGATTCCCGACCCCAGATAGCTCCAGAAGACTAGAGGACCGCATTGCGCCAGCAGCAAGTATAATCTCTTGCCGTGCCTTGATGATCCGGCCTCCATCAACCTCGACACCCTCTGCAACAAGGTCATCCTCACTCTCACCCGCCTCTCAAATAACTCTCGTAGCAGAGGAATTCAACAGCAAGTGTAGGTTTTCCCTGCCAGCAATAGACAAATAATACGCCCTTCCCGCATCACTGCGTACATTATTCTCGTCAACTGTATACGGATGCAATGAGAACCCACGCATTTCGCCTGAGTTCAGGTCTGGGTTCCAAGAAACGCCCATGGAAGTCAGATTTTGATTGAGGATCGACCCAATGTCATCCTGTTGCTTCTTGATATTCGTGAACCCGACCTCCACAGGCCCGTCGAACCCATGGTACTCAGCGATGACGGGTGCGCCGGCCTCGACCTGTGTCTCGTTAGGCAGACGCAGTGTCTAGCTCTTCACGTAGTACGGGAAGAGCCCCTCCCAATCTCACCCGGGACTCTTAAGGTCTAAGTTGAAAGCATCGACCTGGGCCGCATCGACCTGGGCCGCATCGACCTGGGCGTGTTCTGCGCGGAAGTGTGCGGCACCTGTTGAGCATTTAGGTTAGTTATCAGCTCGCAAGGTTGAATCCATCATGGACAGTTGCCGAGCGCACCATTCATGACACTCGTCCCACCAAGCGCCTTTCCCGCCCTCATAACCTGGCGACGTCCACCGAAGGCCTGCTCTGCCGTCTCATAGGCCCAGTCTAACTCGCTGCCGTACGTATACGCGAGGCGGGAGAAATCGGTGACGTTTTCGTTGTCGAAGACGGTGCCCCGGGCTCAATTATGAGGATTGGGTGCTGAGGATTGAAAGATAGACGGCTCACCAAAGCGAGGCCGGCAGTGCCGCCGCCGACGATAATGTAGTCGTAGATTTAGTCGCCAGAACTTGCATGGCTATGGCTTTGGGCGGTGATGGTTGTTGCGAGGAATAGCAACCAAGAGAAGATAGCAATGATTGTGGTCGTCGTAATATATGTGTCAATCTTTTCGCAGGCTGAGTACCACTCTCTGTTCAGGTTATAGGAGAAAGAACTGAGGAAGCTATGTTTATATAGTCTATTCTGCAGCCTGAGCGGTAACTGGGACATTCGAGGCGGGTCACAAGATCTGTAGATTGATGTGAGGGGTTCAACTGGGGTAGATCATTTAAAATGAATCTGATAAGATCGCCCTCTCTCCAAGATTGAATAGCGCAATGATGTAGTGGAGTTATAAGCAAGTGCTAAGCCAGAGTCCTGCGCTTGAACGTTTAACGGGGGGTCCGGCCCGAACTGCCAATATGTATGATGGGATATTGCAAGCTCACAACCAACTCCAACTTCCAAGCTAGTAGCATCTGTGGAGAGGATCTGCATTCTGCGTCTGCACCTGCATAGACATTAGACGTCTGCATAGGGTGGTTGCCTCCGCTGCCTGATTGGGCATAGGGGCAGCAACCCGACTTGCCGAAGATACTCCTGTACATATACTCAGGCACTGGGCTTGTCTGAAGATCTCTTCGCAGTTCCGTAGCCTCCGGGGAAGGAAATATGGCTTCCTTCGGCACCTGGCCTCCGTTTATTTTTCTGGCGACATATGCCCTTGTCCTGTTGCTACTGGATGCTTGTTGCTGTGTAGCCATTCACGTTGTTTGTAAGATTGCTGCCCAGTATCGAGACGGTAGAGACGCTGGGGGTCAGCAGGTCTAGTATATGGCTTTGACGGCGGTCAAAGAAGTGTCGCTTGTGCCCTGGGTTGTTGGAATATTGGTGAGCATGGCGACCGACTAACAACTGGGGGTAAACTGAGAATATTGATCTCTAGATGCTTAACCTTGCCAGTAACCGGACAGACTGGTGTCCCCTCCTCGCAAAGAGCAGTCAAGAAGAATGAAATAGGCAGCCGAAATAGTGTTCACTTCCTGAGGAAGGCGCGAAGTACTCCAGAGCTGCGGGCGTTGTTATATAGCCCGAGTCATCACAGCCTCGATCCGCCATATCTATCGTAAATCATTTCATAAAGTCGTGAATTCCAGAACTACTAATCATTGAGATATTGAGGTACTCATGCCAAGTGATTTCAACAACAAGCAATTAGTATCTGCGATAGATGCTGAACAGACCTTTGGGAAGGCCACCGACTTGTTTGTAATACGCTCAAAAGATAAATCAAAGCCCTAACGCTTCATTACCTCGCCAAAGGATTTGTACCTTTGGAGCCCTGGCCTGTCTGGTGTCATCAAAGACTCCAATGTATTTCGGGTCCAGAGCTGCCCACTGCTCGTCCTAGGGCTTGCCCTTGATTGGGTCAGGCTATTCCTGTTTCGCTCGGGAGGCCGAGAGGAGTGGAGATTCGGAAATCCGAGCATAGTATATCCACTCCCGGTATATTCTGGGTTATTGACCGGCAGTGTAGACTTGAAAATCTGGGATGCTTGATAATACGATTTGGATTATGCTTAGACCAATAAGCTGAATCAGGCTCAGTAATCCCTGGCTAAGTTTGTAAGCAGGACGAATGACGTCCATTTAGCACTTCGTGCAACTGCCCAGAGACTTTGGCAGATCTCTGGTTGCTGTCCACGGGAAACAAACAGTATCAGGGAGGCGGAGTCTACCTAACTAATGCCTTGATGCCTATAATAGCTGGCATGGCTCACTCGGGTCAGGTCTCGGTCACCTAGCTTTGCTCCCGGACCTCTATTGCGGATCGCTATGGAACGTATATAAGATGAGAGACTGCCTGATCGGGTGTGAGAACCAAAAGTATCTAGCATCATGTCTACTATTATCGTCACTGGTTGTTCGCGAGGCCTCGGCCTAGAGCTGGTCAAGCAGTACGCTTCGCGGGCTAGCGAAGAGACGGGCTCGTGATTGCAACGGCCCGGACACTCAGCCAGGGCTTGAGCGAGGTGGTATCCCATTCAAACGGCTCTGTTGCATCCATAGCGTTAGATGTTGCAGATAAGGTGCAGGTTGCACAGGCCGTGCAGGAGGTCCACGGGGCACTGAAGGGGCGTGCCCTCGATATCTTGATCAATTGCGTGGGCATCCATGCTGACACTGAGGGAAAGGTAGGTCAGATGTCAGTTTCCTGTTCCTAACCGACGTTCCCTGTTACTAATCTCTCTCAAAGGGATGATCTCGAGTTCCAGCTCTCCATCAATGTCACAGGAGTTCACAACGTAACCCGGGAGTGCATTCCTCTGACGAAAAGTAGCAAGGTGAAGAAGGTTGCCAATGTGTATGTTTTCCTGTCCAATATCCTTAATTCCCATATCGCAGTCTTGCTCATTTTAATTTCTCAATCACCAGTTCGAGCGGCTTCGCGTCGAACATTCTAGCCGCTCATTATACCTACGCGCGCTGCCCAGCTTACAAGATTAGCAAAGCGGCGCTGAACAACCTAATGGTTCAGTATTTACTAGACTACAAGGATGAAAGCTTTATTTTCATCGCATTGAGTCCTGGGGTGAGTCTTCGCTTACTTTGTAAAAGGACATGCCCGTTCCTCGTTGCTGATTCCCGCCTAGTGGTTGCAAAGTGATATGGGCGGCAAGGGCGCAGACCTTACTATTTCCCAAGGAGCAGATGTGGTTTTAGATCTTGTTGAGTCACTTGAACAGAATGGTAACGGGTGTTTCAAGAATATCAATGTTCCTGGATGGGAGGCGTACAACGGGGAGGATATACCTTGGTAGTCGATGAGTGGTCGGCACCCGAGAAGGGTACGGAAGTATCTCAAAGATAGCGCTTGAGAGATGTTCTAATTATGACCTTTCATCATGTGAGAATGGCAGCGCAGAAAAGTCGGTTTGGTTATGAGTGTAGAATGGACTGGACCGTGTATAGACCGGGGATGATCAGTAAGCGGAACCGATCGCTTTTTCCGTTTCCACCCCCGATGTTCCTTCTTTCTCTCTCCCTTTTTTTGCAATTTTCTGGCAGGGTTAACACAATAGAAGCCATGAAGGATCAGGTTGTTGATCATGTCCCAACCTCTTGCTCTCTCGGGCGACGTCCCCCCGGCCGTTAGTCTTCCCCGCGTCCTCCAGCAATCGCCAGGCTAAGCTAACGGGGTCGTCCAGTGCGACTTATGCCACGCCAGAAAGGTTCCACACCTATTGGCTCTTCGGACTATGGCCATTTAGGCTAACATATTACTGCGTCAGATCAAATGCGACAGGCGCTCGCCTTGTGCTAATTGCACCGACGCTGGCGCAGAATGTCAACGGCTACGCCGTGGGAGGTCAGCAAAGAAGAGAGCTTTTGCAAGGTCCGCTCGTTGCACGTTATTTCTGATGCTGAGGTGACTGACTAGTGGTCCAATAGTGATTTTGGGCCCGATGAGACCGTGATCGAATTTGAGCAACCGTCGCGCTCAAGGCAGGTCCATAATGATGCTCCTGATCTCGGTCAAGTTCCCAGGGACACATCTCCAGCTAGTGATGGTTGCTCGGCAGCCGATGCTGATGACTCGAATTACCATGCAATCCAAGCCAAGAGTATTATCCAGCTTGAGCTTGACGACTCTAGGTTCATTACCATTGGGCGTCAGTCCATACTCAAGACCGCCCTTCAGCTAGTGAGCGAGATTGCTGAGAACGAACGTCGGCAGTCCAATCTCTTCGCGGAAGATGAGCTCCTGGAAGAGCTTGCTGTCTCTGTTCCGGAGTTACCGCCCCGAGAAATGTTATTCATGCTTCTTCGAGGTATCTCACTCTGGGCTCCATCTCAGGACTACAGCTAATCGAGCACAGGTCCCAGAGAGTCGATACGCATTCAATGGCCTGATCACATATCAGAACCAACATATGAAAGAATAGCTGCTGCACTTCTAGATGGAAGCGTCAAACCGCATGAGCAGTTGTTCCACCGATATTGTGTGTGCGTTTATGTTAGAGCAACCACTCACCTGTACCATCTCTACCAAACCACCGACAACACCGTCATAAGAAGTCAGATCTCGCAGTCTAGATCTGTCTACACAGCTGCAGCACTTAAAAGTATCCAATATCTCAATATCCTGAGGCGGCCAGACTTGTCGACGATACAGTGTCTAATATCGAGTGTAAGTCCTCTTTCGAACTCATATTGAACGCCGCTTACACGATACCCAAAGGCTCTTCTCATGCAATATCTTTGTCGACTCAATCAGTGCTGGGTCTTTATATCGTATGCTGCGAAGCAAATCGTCTCCCTAAATTATCATAGAATTCGAACGACATCCGCATCTACCGATCACGAGCAAGAGATCTATAGTGCCGTTTATTGGTGCTACTACCTGGACAGAACTTTGAGCTCGCTCCTGGGACGACCACCTTCTTTGCCTGACCTTCAGGTCTCTCCCACGGACCTCATCCCTTCAGAACCATCATCGCCGTACGATACTTTGATTCGCGTTGTTCTTGATCTCGCTCAGATTCAGGGAAAGCTGCACGCGATATCCTGCTGCGACGGCCGTTCAACAAAGCTCATGATGCTGGAGACGTGCCAGCAGCTCGAATCACAAATGCAGAGCCTTCTGTCAAAGCTCCAGTCGGTAGGTGCTCGCTCGTAACTTCCTCATGACTGTTAGTATGGCAAGGGTTATTAATGGCTTCAGGACCGAAATTCTCTTCCCGAATCGGTGCAGCATGCGTGGATCGCTCTTGACTTTTGCTACTTCGCCATATTCGTTGAAATATATAGAACACGCCTCAAGAGCTCATTCAGCCCTCTGATCCACAGATTGTGTCTCCTATATGCTCAGAACTCTCTCAAGGCCTTCCTCCTTCTTTTAGAGCATCCAGCGGCGGTGCCAGGGGTCGACGGCCCATGTCCGTCCTTTCTAACATGGTTTGCTGGCCCTCTTCCTTGTTATTGTCTGAGTGATTCTGACAGACACTTGCCACAGGACCCTGCTCATCTACCCGTTGAGCCCTTTCTTCGTTGTCTTCTGCAATGCCATCGGGACCTTGAATAAAGACAACTACAAACTTATGCAACGTATCATCGACGGCTTGGGAAGATTCAGTCCAGGCCGACACTTCGAAAGACTTTTGAATCTTCTTCAATCTTTGCAACTGTTATGCGACCCATTGTTTCAAGAGCAAGCTGGTATTAGCGGTCCGGCTACTCCAGACCCTTCCATACATACCGAGGCACTTCCGGCTCTGGCCGAAGTGAATGCTCATATAGTCAACCACGATACGACCGAGAACCGTCCTTCCACTGCTCATTTGAGCGACAATTTGGTGCTGAGGGACGATACCGTTGTCATTAATGGTGAAAACGTCCCCTCGGCCGACTGGGTGATGTGGGACCTCTTCAATAGTCAAGTTCCAGCGGGTTGGCTCAACTCGGATTTTTGATCCATTCGCCATGTGAACAGAAGCTAAGAGGGCGGACGTGGCTGCAATTAAGAAGGGGAGGAAGATTTCGTTCCCTCATCCGCGATTCGCACCCTTCTTCATTTCCCCTTGGTTCTTGCGGTTCGGAAGGCCGATTTCTCGGAAATCCGAGAGAGCAGAGAGCCCGCCGTCTACTTCTAGTTCCACCCAGTCTCAGCCCTATAATTGATGCTCAGACGGACTACGATTCCAGCATTTTTGCTGCGGTCAACAAGCTATTCTCATCTCTTGTGACTACAACTCCGAAGCTCCTTCTTCATGTAAGTGACTTGATTGTACCGCGTCCTCAAGACGTGCAATGCGGAACAGTGCTAATTACACCAACCCAACAGCTTCATCATGATCAACAACGCCGTCTCACATTCCGACAACGATGCGGGCTTTACTGTCCACCGCAAAGACCTCAAATGGCTTCCCCTCGCGCCAAAAGTCTCCAATGTGGTCAAACTCGCCCCTGAGGCTGGGGAGTACACAATCATGGTTTAAGCCGAGCAGAGGGAGTGCTCCCGCGACACTGGCACGTTGACGGTTCGGAGATCTATATCCTGAAGGGCAGCGGCGCATATCCTCAGACAGGGGCGTTTGTGGAGGGCGACTATGTGTTGGAGAGCAAAGGGGCTGTTCACGACCTCTGCTGTTCGAGCAGGAGACTGAGCTCTTAATGGTTAGTAGGGGTCCGTCGGTGTTTTTGGCGGATGATGGTTCCGATTTGTATGTCATGGATGTGGATATGCTACAGCGGCTAGTTGAAGGTGCCGGGCGATAGACCCAAGACAAGGGCGAGCCTAATATATGTGAATCTCTCCCGTCCAATGAAATTTTCATGGCCCTTAATTTCACTAGGTGAGCTGGTGAGCTGAAGAGGAAGTGGCATGAGTATACTGTACTGTAGAGGTGATGTCAGTAAGTGCGACAGCGACAGGGCTGAGCAGAGCGGAAATTGCGATCCCTGCGTCTGCCTCGAGCAGATGAACACGATAAGAGCACTCAGCCCTGGCTGAAAAGAGGAGGAACTAGGCGAGGCTAAGATTGGTGATATGAAACGCTCTCTCCACTTGGTGGCTGTGCTGGGGCTAGTTCTGCTAATTCTGGACTGCGGGCCAGACCAACTCTCAGCTCTCAGGCACCGACCTTTATTATCACCGTCCATTAAGTCTCTGCTCCTGCTCTGCTGCTTCTCGATTAGCTTTTGCGAAAGAAGAATCAGCTATCTGCCGCTGGAAGGCCGAATCGGTAAGTGTCTCTCAGTTGTTCATGTCTGTCGAGAACCGTGGCGCGTATGGATTCATGAACGGGCTGCGATCACGAGAAATTCCCCCGCTTCCCCTGATCCTGATTCCCGCACCTCGACTCTCACACTTAATATTTTACTGCTTATACTGACTCTTTGTTTCATCATTAGAAGTCAATTCTACCATTCGACTCGTGTTGCACTTCCTCCCCCCTCGACTCCTGTTCCCCCTCCTCCTCAGGTGCGGGGTTGCTCTCTAGTTTAACGTCCGCTGGCTGGACCCCGCTATCACCACTATCACGAGCTCAGCTCACGACAAACACCATCACAATGAGTTGTAAGTTCTTACTTTCGTTCTTTATTCGTCGGAGCTTCGCATCTATTGGGCCTTGATTCGTTTTCAATGTCGTCACTTTCCGACAGCCTTGTCTGGCGCATCTGCCGCGGGGTTGATCTCCGTGCTCTTGCAGGCGCTCAGCCGCAGTCATCAGCCTTGTCGCGATACAGCCTATTGCTATATACAATTAGCGCCCATAGCTTGATGGCTTTACTTAGATTTTCTCTTGTCAACTCCCTGTGGCAATAATCGCCCATCCTCAAACTGATCTCTTTCGTTCATCACGCACTCATTTGCATTCCCTCGTCCTACTTCCAACCTGGTCACTAACGACGCCCTTCGTTTATAGTTGCAAGCATGTTCAGTAAGCTCTCCGGGCAGCCCGAAAGCTACGAGAAGAAGTACGGTCTTCCTCATCATTGTCCGCTACCAAAATAATAACCTTTCCACGCGTAGATCGTTGTATCGATTCGGGAGGACCTTGGGTGCTGGGACATACGGTATTGTCCGTGAAGCGGACTGCGCTCAGGGAAAAGTTGCCGTCAAGATTATTCTCAAGCGGAATGTTCGCGGCAATGAGCGTATGGTCTACGATGAGCTCGACCTGCTGCAGAAACTGAACCACCCTCACATTGTTTCTTTTGTTGATTGGTTTGAGTCCAAGGTGAGCACCTGCGGTTTCGACGACTTATTCGTTTAGGCGGCCGGACTAAAATCTTGTCTCTTTAGGACAAATTCTACATTGTCACTCAACTTGCTACTGGTGGCGAGTTGTTCGATCGGATCTGCGAGTACGGCAAGTTTACTGAGAAAGATGCGTCACAAACGATCCGCCAAGTGCTAGACGCCGTCAACTACCTGCATCAACGGAATATCGTCCACCGAGGTGAGACATCCTTTATCTGCTTATTGTGTGTGACATACTAATGTAGCATCCGTAACTGGCAGACCTAAAACCCGAGAACCTCCTCTACCTCACCAAAGACCTAGAGTCGCAACTCGTCCTGGCAGACTTCGGAATCGCGAAGATGATGGATAATCCGGCTGAAGTACTGACCAGCATGGCAGGATCATTCGGTTACGCTGCCCCCGAAGTCATGCTCAAGCAAGGCCACGGTAAGGCAGTAGATATCTGGTCGCTGGGTGTCATCACCTACACCCTCCTGTGCGGATACTCTCCCTTCCGCTCCGAGAACCTAACAGACCTCATCGAAGAGTGCCGCTCCGGCCAAGTCATTTTCCACGAGCGCTACTGGAAGGGCGTCTCGAAGGACGCCAAGGATTTCATCCTCAGCTTGCTCCAGGTAAACCCGGCCAAGCGGCCCACGTCAGAGGAAGCTCTGAAACACTCCTGGCTCAAGGGAGAATCCGCCAGTGACCGCGACTTGCTGCCCGAGATCCGGGCCTACATTGCTCGCTGTCGTCTCAAGCGCGGTATCGAGATCATCAAGCTCGCCAACCGCATTGAGGCTCTCAAGATGCAGGAGGAGGATGAAGAGGATATCCCTAGTGCCGTCGACGTGCAAGAGTCGTCCGGTGCATCTGGGAAACCCGACCTGTCGCCCTTCCCTACGCTTTCTTCTTCAGATAGCGCGAACGTGCCTCCTGCGCCGGCAGCTGATGAGGAAGCAAGCGGTACCAAGAAGCGCAGCCTGAGCAAGATCGCGCGAGGTGCTATTTTCCGCGAGGTTGTCCTCGCCAAGGTCCGCGAGATGAAGGAGAATGAAGAGCGGGAGAAGGTCGAGCGCGAGGCTCGTGAGCGGACTCAGTCATAGTGGTGTTCATTTTCAGTGTCCAGTTGATTTGAGGAATTTGATTCTATATAGGGCGGCATATGATTGGGTATTATTTCCTTGTTTTTCTTGATATACGAATCATCAGATACAATTCTGAGACCTTTGTTCAAGTGATTCCCCTTATATTTGAATGATGACTGTTGATTGGTTAGTCTGTTGAGTTCGGGTTTGCTTCTTGCCTTGTTTAAGCTGCAGTCATCCAGACATGACATCGACCTCACTTTCATTGCCAACCACCTTAAACCTTGTCGACAGTCTATCACATACCTGACTCTTAAACTATGGTAAAGAATCAATAGGGCTTCCGATGCGTATCACGTGCAGGGCAGCCTGACAGCAGACCAATCAGGCGGAGACTGCAGGTGACCTGATCAAAGCCAAGGGTGATGGGACCCAAAGAACTAAAAGTACACTCTCCCTCATAGCCTCACCTCTCACCCACTTCGTCTCTCTCTCCCCCGCCCTCCCCTTCTCTGTTTCTTTGTCTTCTATATTCCTTGCTTGCACATACCTTCCGCTGTACATTCGCACCTGCAGGCTTTGTCCTTTGGCTTCCCCGCGCCAATATTTCCTTACATCTGCGCTGCCGATCGCCCCGCACCTTACTTCCCAACGTCATATATTTCGCGCGGAGCTTCCACGACTGCGCCCTGCCACTGCATAGAGCTCAATCTCTTGATCGCGGCACTCAGAGAACCTCGCTCGGTAGCTTGGCTGTCCCAGGGAACGCAAGGCAGATATGTTCGCAAGCAAGCGACTGAGCAAGGTATGGTGCCGAAACCCCGCTCCAGAACTACAGTATCGCATTGATCAAGAGCTTTCCTTGCTGACGATGTATGCCTCTTAGGAGCTCATAAAGGTACGATACCTGATATACACTCCGTGCTCCACTACATCTCTCCGCTCTCGCCGGGTCCTTTCGTTCCGCTTTACACTATCTACTCCGCTATCCAGTCCAGTCCGGCCCAGTCTCCGTGTCGCAACTCACAATTCAACCCCAACCTTACCTGAAGATTGAATCAACAGAAGACTGATAATCCTGTCACTGCAGATCCAAGAACACCTCCCTCCCGGAATCGCAATTGCCAAAGCCGAGAACCTCGAGGAATGGCACATGGACATCAAAGTCCTAGACGATAACCCGCTCTACCGCGGTGAAACGTACAGGCTCAAGTTCACGTTTGGGTCGAAGTATCCTATTGGTATATATAAATAACTTATTCTCCTCTTTTCATTTGGGTTTCTCGTTTGGAAGTCCGCAAGCATGCGCACATGATATGGCTAGTAGAGCTAACATATTTGCGCATCAGAACCCCCAGAAGTCCAATTCATCACAGACGCGCAATCATCCTCTTCGCAACCACAAACACAAGCACAAGTCCAACCGCAGCCTCAACCTCAACCCTCACAACCGAACCCCCCAACATCACAATCCCAACAAATCCCCTCTGCACCCGCCTCCACACCCGCCTCCACACCCTCAAACCCAAACCCAAACGCCCGCCCCATCCCAATCCACCCCCACATCTACAGCAACGGGATAATCTGCCTGGACCTCCTAAGCTCAGCGGGGTGGTCACCCGTGCAAACAGTTGAGAGCGTCTGCATGAGTATCCAGAGCATGCTAACGGCCAACTCGCGCAATGAGCGGCCGCCGGGCGATAGCGAGTTTGTGAGTTATAATCGGAGACGGCCGAGGGATATTAATTTTTTGTATGATGATGATGATGTTTAGCCCTAGACATTTTCCAAGTTTCAGAGGTTGGTTCAGGAGGGTTGGGCTTGAGGGGGGCGAGTCTGGGGTGGAGAGGCTGGGGTATGAGGATGAGGCGGCATTAGTAGGTACGGTAGGCGCATGGGTTAATACGGAGTTATACGGGCTGGGTCTGGTTGAGTCTGTCTCCTCGATCAATCAACTTAGCGTACTCAACAAATCACCCGTTACATATTAGAGGACAATACAATCCAATCCGAAAATCAGGATTCAGTGTTCAGTGTTCACTATACACGGTTAAGAAAACATAAGGTCAAGGTAAGGTAGAGGTGCAGGTAGATCGCGGTAGAACAAAGGAAAAAGTAAATAGCAATAAACGCCATAAAAATGAACTGTCAGTAACTGGTACAGCTCTTCCACGACACAACACCTTCTATCGTCTCGCGTTAGACAGCACGATATCACGAGCTTCATGTCCATGGGACATTCATCGTCGTCCGCTTGGCCAGTACAATGAACTCATCGAAATCTAGAGCTTTTGTTTCATTGTTTATAGGATTCGCATTTTGTACAGAAGATACCCATCCAATATAATATGATATTACCGGTCGACTTCACCGAACACGAGATCCATGGTACCTAGTGAAAAAGAAAGAGCTGTTAGTTACAAGTGACATAAATTTGAGATAAACAAGAATTTGAGAGACTTACCAATGATAGCAACAGCATCGGCCAGGAGATGGCCGCGAGAAACCTGGTCGAAACCACCCAAGTGGGCGAAACCGGGAGCGCGGATCTTGCAACGGTAAGGCCGCTCGCTGCCGTCACTGACAAGGAACACACCCATCTCACCCTTGGGCGCCTCAATGGCAGAGTAAGTCTCGCCGGGGGGAACGGCGTAACCCTTGGTAAAGAGGAGGAAGTGGTGGATGAGGGCCTCCATGTTCTCCTTCATGGCAGCACGGGGAGGGGGCATGATCTTGTAGTCCTCGACGCGAACGGGGCCGGCGGGCATCTGGTTCAGACACTGGTGGATGATGCGGAGGGACTGGCGGAACTCCTCCATGCGGCAGAGGTAACGGTCGTAGCAGTCGCCGTTGACACCGACGGGGACGTCGAACTCGACCTGGTCGTAGGCGTCGTAGGGCTGGGACTTACGGATGTCCCATGGGACACCGGACCCACGGAGCATGACACCAGTGAAACTCATGTTGAGAGCATCCGCGGCGTTCACAACGCCAACGCCCTGGGTTCTGGCCTTCCAGATACGGTTGTCCGTGAGCAGTTCCTCGGTCTCGTCAATGCGGTCCGCGAACTGAGTGGCCCACTGGTAAATGTCGTCGAGGAGGCCGAGGGGAAGGTCCTGAGAGACACCACCGGGACGGACGTAGGCGGCATGGAGACGGGCACCGGATACTCGCTCGTAGAATTCCTATTCAACACAATTGATCAGCAGGTGCAACCAGAATACATTGTCATGGGATGACAGCGTACCATGAGCTTCTCACGCTCTTCAAAACCCCACAAGAATGGCGTCAAAGCACCAACATCCATAGCGTGTGAAAGGACGGACATGAGGTGGTTCAGGATGCGAGTAATCTCTCCAAACAGTGTTCGGATGTACTTGGCTCGGTCAGGTATCTCAATGTTCAGCAGCTTCTCGACAGCCAGCGAGAAACACTGCTCGTTTGTCATCATAGAAACATAATCCAGACGGTCAAAGTAAGGCAATGCCTGCATATATGACTTGTATTCGATCAACTTCTCGGTACCACGGTGGAGCAATCCGACGTGCGGATCAGCGCGGACAATTTCTTCTCCGTTGATTTCCAGAATCAATCGAAGCACACCGTGGGCCGCAGGGTGCTGGGGACCGAAGTTGACAGTGTAATGGCGAATTTTGCGGCCGACCTCTGTAGCCTCGGACTCCAGTCCTGAGGGGATCTCTGGTACCTCAGAGTCCTTGTTGGCGAAGTGTGAAAAGCTCGGATCGGTCGGGATCAATCGAGTCGCCTGGTAGCTGGTAGGCTCGGCCGCACGACGAGGCACTGACGTCGCTATCGACCGTGATCTGGGAGCAAGGGTGCTGCGAGCAAAGCCGGAGGGCCGGAGCCAGAGCTTCTTGGGGGCATTGCCCGCCAGGCGAGCAAATGGAGCAGCCATTCCGAAGGTGTGGATGGAAACGCTGAAGGGAGAGGCTGACTGTCCTCAGTCCGGACGCAATTGGTGGGGAAGCTTCGTCGGAAGTCGCTGTCGGGGTGACGCTTGGGAGGTTGCGCTGAGATGCAATTTGGCCGGTCACGTGGCGGAGGAGCTGGTCATCAGGCCGCCTCTGGTTGGTCTCTGTGTTTGCTTATTCTGCACCCACGCTACGGCCACCGCCAACGGTCTGCCGCCTCTCCAGCACGTGCCTCAGACCTGTAAGAGTCTAATCATACGCAGTATAGTGGCCTGCTCTCTCCGCCTACGGCCCGCAGAAAATATTGCCGGTTTCTGTCGAGAACTTTTTGATTTCTTCGTTGTCGGTAGTCCAGAGCGGGCACTCTCATACACAATCACCATGGCTCCCCTCGTTCCATCGCACGAAGAGCTCGAACGTCGGCGGGTAATGTTTTCTCTCTCAATGCCCGCCAGCAATCCTAACAATTTTCCCAGATGATCGACATCAACGCCGAAACAGTGACCAATATCCCCTCCACAGATTTCCCAGGTCACTGGCCAGGCGAGTCGCACGAATGGTCGCTCGATAAGTTCAGAGATGTATATGCTCTACGTATTGACTGTCCGTATTCTTTTTCTAACGTATTGCAGGGCTTCCGGGTCGAATTCCACCAGAACAAGCAATTCGAGGCTTCCTTTTCCCTGATCGGTCTCGACGCAGCCATCGCAAACGCATTCCGTCGCATTGTCATGGCTGAAGTCCCTACCCTGGCTATCGAGAACGTCTACGTCCACAACAATACCTCTGTCATCCAAGACGAAGTGATTGCGCAACGACTAGGTCTCATCCCGCTCAAAGGTTCAGTCGAGGGTCTCAACTGGATGCGCTGGTACAACAAGGGCACCGAGGACGAGCCCGGCAGCGAACTAACAGATTTCAACACTATCGTCTTGCGACTTGATGTGGAGTGTACCAAGAACCCGAACGCCGCACACGACGAGCAGGATCCTCGCAAGCTGTACAAGCACGCACACGTCTACGCAAAGGATATTGTCTTCCACCCCGTCGGTCGCCAGGAACAATTCTTCTACGGCGAAAACGCCATCCAGCCCGTCAACCCAGACATCCTCATTGCTAAGCTTCGTCCCGGTCAGAAGATGGAGATGGAGATGCATTGCGTTAAGGGTATTGGAGCCGACCACGCCAAGTTCTCGCCTGTCGCAACGGCTACCTACCGTTTGATGCCGGACATCAAGATTCTGCGCTCTATTATCGGAGATGATGCGAAGAAGTTCGCCAAGTGCTTCCCGAAGGGAGTCATCGGCCTCGAATCCATCACCGCCGAGGCTGAGCGACAAAATTCTGAGTACCGCGGCCACAGAGGTGAACTCAAGGCCGTTGTCCGCGACGCCTTTAACGACACAGTCAGCCGCGAGTGTTTGAGACACGATGAATTTAAGGACAAGGTCAAGCTGGGTCGGATTCGGGATCACTTTATTTTCAACATTGAGAGCACGGGGCAGTTTGACAGTGACGTTCTCTTCTTGGAGAGCGTCAAGGTTCTGAAGCTGAAATGCGCGCGGTGGAAGAGGGGCTTGACGGACCTCATGCGATAAACGTGAGGCCATTCTATGTACATTTTTTTCGAGCATTACCCGGCGTTGGATTCTTATTTTCTGCAATTTATCTCTTTGCGAATAAAAGTGGGCGAATACCTTACTTTCTTTACATGACTGGGAGTCTGGATCAGGATTTAGCAGGTAGCAGATAGAAAAAGCTGGTTTAGAATTCTCTCAAAATCTAGTCATAATCATCATTCTTTTGTCGTGACGCCATCACCATTATTTCCACCCCTAGGCACAGGCCTCAATCGATTCTACCCGAAAATCAACTGGAAGCGGAAATCGATCGTATATGCCGGATCGCTAACTGCAACCTCCTGCCCATTCGCGACAAGGTCACGAAGCTTCAGCTTCAGATGAGGCCTAGTTTGCTCTTCCAACTGAGGCGGGAAACGCTGATACAGCGTTTTCTCCTCCGTTCTCAAACTCGGCTTCTTCAGCTGCGCTTCGGGTCGCTCTCCCAGCGTCTCGATGAACTCTTCCAGCGTTGCATCCGCATCCACAACAATCTTGCGCGCCAGTGATCCACACACAGGACAGTCAGGTTTCTTCTCCGCTTCAAAGGTATAGGTATAAACACCTTCCTCTCCAGCATACATCATATAGTTCTCCAAGAACGGGTTACATGACGTCGCGATTTTCAAGGCCTCAGATGTTGTGGCGGCTGCAATGACGGCGTTTGTGGACGCGATCGCCGGGATGATGTTCTTGACGACACCCTGCGTCATCTGGAACGTTACTCCGGGGATGTTGAATTCCTTGGCGCGCTCAAGGGCCGCGCTGTATACCCAGCCGATGTGCTCCATGTCGTCGCTGTCGAAGGAATCGTCCTTTCGTTTGTCTTGCCAGGCAATTTGGTGCGCCCATTCGATACAGTGCTGCGGCTGGCGCGGGATAGTGGCGATTGTACAAAGCGGTACTGCGGGGCGAGGGGCGTGCATGTCGAGCTGGCACTCGATACATGATGTGAGACTGGGTAGGATTACACGTGCCTGGCCCTTGAATCCTGTGGATACGTTAGATATCTCTTTTGGATTGTAGTTAGACTGATGCACCTTCTGTCCCGCCATCGATTAGGGGCTTCAAGCTCTCTGGGTTATCCATGTCTACCATGCCCACTAATGTTGAATTGATCCATCGCCGAGCTTCAATACTGTCAAGACCACAAACGATAATCTGGAACTGCATGTAATAGTCTTCGTCCTTATCCTGGATCTTGCCAACGAATGGCGTGATTTTCACGCCTTTGACTCGTTTCTCGACAAAGGCAGCCGCAACCTCTGCTTTGGGTTTACCTATATCAGACTGGCGGAAGAGAAACTGCCGGTTCAGGTTGGAAATGTCAATAGTATCTATACAAGTTAGCGACAAGCCTTATTAACGGAGTCAGTAGTCAACTTGCCCACATCGATGACATGGATGTCCTTGAAGCCCGACAAGGCAAGGTTCTTTAGGATCTCACATCCCAGTCCACCTGCTCCGCTAGAGGATATTAGAAAATTAGGTGCGCGTTCAAGTTGGTGATGTGCATGATATGAATCCGCTCACATTACTCTGAGCGAAATGTTAGCAGTGGTCTTCATCCAACACAGCTTGAGTATTAGATACGTACAGAACCTTCGTCTCCTCTAGGGTCTGTATCGTCACATCTCCGGGGACCCAGCCAGGGTCAGAAAAAGGGCCAGGTTTCGATAGCACCTTGTATAGATGTTTCCTATGAAGCGTGAGCAGATAATACACAAGGAGGACGGCCAAGTGGGAACGTACCATTGTTCGGCCGCGCCCATGGTGGTGAGGGTTTCTGCCACGCAGGTCTCAGGAAGTTAGTTCCGGTGCTCTTCTGTCGTTTGATTTAGATTAGGAGCCTAACATCTGTGTGTTCGAAAACGAGGAAGAAGAGTGCAGGAACAAACGCCTACTAGGATTCCGCTATACTGTGAGGTTAATGAACTTCCATCGTCGCTGTTGACTGGCGGGCCGCTTTACAAAGCCGCTCGGCACGTGACCTGTACTTATGTCCTGTCGTTTGGGTGTGTGAGCCGCAAGGCAGGACCGCAGGTCCTCTTATAATGACCAGACGCTATCAGAGCACATTCGCAATGCGCGCCCATGTCCCCAGGAGATTTCCATTTGTCATTCTGGTTCTCTATATATGTTATGCAACTTGTCGTACGCATAAGTATCTTATTACTGCTGACTAATTATGCAGTCCTGCATACAGTTTCTTCGACCGCGCCAGTTACAACAGCTCTCTCTTCCCCGAAACTACATAATGATCAGCTTACAGAATGGACGGGCTTATCACGGAGATCAAAACCATATGGCACAATAAGGAGCCGGCTCTCACAGCTCGAGAAGAGAGACCTACGGATGATGGTTCGAATATCAAAGAGCATACGCCAACCGCTGAGTCCGGCCCAGATGCCTCATCACCAGCTCATATACTGTCAATATTAAAGTCGAACCCCCAACAGGATGAACTTGTTACCGCGCTCTCTGCTCTAGATCCTTTTGGGAAGGGCAACACTTTGGCCGACTTCGACATCAGAATCCCAGGCCCGGTATCTGCCCAGCTTCTCAATGCTTTAGTCAACATCACGATCCCCGACCGTTGGGAGTCTGTCAATTCAAAATCAAGAGGCTCGACGACCGGCCAGGGCAAGCTTAGATCTGCACTTCTAAGATGTCTCAGTAGTGTTCCCGGCATCAGCTGCTTGGTGACACAGCTTCGTTCCCTCATATCCCAATCCCGGGCATCGTCCCAGCAGACAGACGCCTCAGGAAACGGACTTCGAATCAGGAATATCCTCGAAGTTACCGCTGCTCTACTAGAGCCGACAGATCTGGTTTGGCGTCTTTACGCTGACATCGATACGGTCTATATCAATGCTACTCAAAAGCAGATCGCCTGGAAAGAGCTGACCGCCCAGCTCGCCTCTGGCAGAGTCCTTTCAGTATCAGCAGAAGCTATTTCACTTGCTGGAGGATCTGATGTTCCTAAGGAAATTTCATGGCTGGGCACCGGGTCCCACTTTGCTTCCTGGCTGGGAGCCAACATCTGCCATACGGCGTCTAAACTTAGTGTTGGCGATGAGGCGCAATGGAAAGCCATCGCCGCGCTCGCTGGGCGCGCTTTGAGTCTTGGATATACCGGTATTTATCAATTGTTATACCTTATCTTCGCTTGCTAAAGCAGCTTTACAGATCATTTAGTGAGAGAGATCTATTTTAGTCTGCTCATCGAGCGAGCAGTCCCCGAAAAGTATACCACACTTTTTGATTACCTTCGCTGGACGGAGCAACTCGCCTTCTTGGAAGCTGTTTTCCGCGATGTTGAGAAGAAGCATTTTTCGATAGAGGCTTTCAGCGATGACGATATGGACTTGAATAAACCGATCGATGGGGTCGCGGCTCTGTGCTCGGTCCTAATATCTAAGCGGACAACATTAGAAAACCAACTCATAGATTGGCTCTCAAAGGGTCAAGGTGGCTCAATACAGACCCTTGCACTGAGAAGGGCATTAATTGTCAACTTAGCCCACCAGAAAGGTAGATTCTCTGTCCTCACAGTCCAAGTACCGTGATTAACATGCGTGGCCACAGATCTTATAGCAACGTTACTTACCAAGAGCCTTGAGCAATCTGCTGACAAGCTCTTTATACAACATGCCCCGACGAGGAGTCAAGAAGGTATTCACCACAAAAGCTTGTCAAAAGGACTTCCTATCTAACAGTGCATAGCGAATACTCATGTTGTTCTTCTTGCTGCCAGCTATCTTCAGCGCCTGGACCAAACCGAAATGAAGAGCATCGGGCGTACGAGCGTCTTCCTGAACGCTGTCTCCAACCGTCTAGCAGCTTCTTCCACACGCGCCCGTTTTCTCGGGATGATTATCGGTACTGCTATTTCGCAGCTCATTGAGGAACCAGGGAAAGCAATGCGGTTCGATCTCGAAGATATGGAAAGTAGTGAAGCTACTCGGTACCTAGATCTCATCGTGACTCAAGACAAAGTTGGGCCTATGGATTCCCTCAAAGCGCCTACCGGTACAGCGACCAAGCCGCTACAAACGGCAACTAAACGGCCCGCTGCCGCAACAACATCTCAATCCTCTGGGAAATTCGGTCAGGGCACGACGAAAATTGTGGCAATAGAAGAGATCAACGACTCGGGTGAGGAAGACGATGATGATGATCTAATACCCTACGAGAAACCCGATGAAGATCCCGAAGATGAGGACGAAGATCCCACGCTGATACAGCGCAATAAACCCACCGCCCCAGTGTGAGTCTCAAAGCGTCTACACGGGTTCCCCCCAGTACTAATAATCCGCAGGTACATCCGCGATCTGATAACCTACCTGAGAGACACAGAGGACCTCGACCGCCACGAGCTCGCCATCGCAACAGCCCCAGGCCTAATCAGACGCAAGACAGGCTTCGGCACAGAGCTAGCCGAGCACACAGAAGAGCTAGCCCTCGTAATCGTCGGGCTCCAAGAGCAAAGCAAGTTCGCGAAATTCCACGAGCTCCGGCTCCAAAGCATGATCTCCCTCATCGTATCCCAGCCCCTAAAGATGGGCCGCTGGTTCGCCGCCGTTTTCTTCGACGGAGACCTATCCCAGGCCCAGCGCTCTGCAGTCCTCACTGCCCTGGGTCTCGCCGCTCGGGAAATAGCTGGAGTTGGCGCGGACGACGCGAAAGCGATGGGTCTCCCAGCATTACCGGATTCCTCATTCCCATCTAAGCGACTCCCGCCTAACTTAGAGGCGCTCTATCACACCGAAGAGTCGGAGTCGGAATCCCCCATGGCAAGCATAACACGAGGAATCGCACAAGCCTCCCTCAAACCCCTCGCCGCAGACGCAGCAGATTCCCTTTCCGGCCCCAACGCCCTCAAAATCCGAACATTCTCCTCCCGGATGGAAGTCGAGAAGCGTCGCCAGCAGCGCGAAGCGTATCGCCAGAAGGCCACCGTGAAAGACCTATACAAGGTCCTGGCTGAGGGCTTCTTCTACCCGCTCTACGGCCGCTTCGAAATCATGATGATGCAGTTCTCCAGCTCAACGGCGCCCTCCCATAATCCTTCCTTCGTCCCGCACCTCTTAACGCTCTTCATTCAGACGCTCACTCTGATTCTCTCGACGAGCGGGCCGCACTCGCCTTATCTGGCTACATTAACCGGTCAAACACTGACGTTCCTCCTCTCGCTCCACGCGCGCCCCTTATCCTCTGAACCGAGTATTCTCTCTGCGCTCCTCGCGCTCTTCCTCGCGACAATCGATCTGAATGTTGAGTTTGGGAGTTCGGGGGAGGAGAGGCTCGTTACTGAGTTTGCGATGCAGGTTATGGAGCTTAGGGAGTGGGTGGGTGAGGTGTTTGAGCGGACGCCCGCGGTAAGGGAGTTGAGTGATCCGCGTGAGCAGGTGAGGATGTTGGCGGCGGGGGTTATGGTGAAATTGGGGGAGATTGTGGAGCGGTATCAGGGGAGGCTTATGGGTATTAATTCGGGGTTTAAGTATTAGAGAGAGACTATCATGGTGTGGGATAGTATTTCAGATGTCATTATCATACTACGATGATTTGTCATGAGTCTAACGTTGAATGGATGATATACAGTACAATCAAATCAAGAAGCTCAAGCCTCCGCCGACGCAAAACTCCCCTTGTCCATCGCAGCCTCCATCATCCGGTCCCCATTAATAACGCCCGTCGTACATATAACAATCTTCCTCCTGGGGGCCTCCTGCGCCGCAATAAACCGTAATGCCGCGATCTCTGTGAAGGTAATGCCGCCCAAGAAAAACACATACACTGTCTTTGTTGTACTGCTGCCACTTAGCGTCTGCCGCGCCCGAGCAGCCTTATCATCGCCCTTCTGGACGATACTGAATGTGGAGCCGCGGGCACTCTTGACTACATCCTCGAAGCCCAGCCAGCCAGGAGATGCGGTGTTCGCTTGTGCGGCGAGTCCGCCTTTCATTAGGGAGAGGACGTAGGGTTTCTGCAGGACGCATTGGACGAGGCGGATGCTGAGTGGGGCGAACCCACTGTATACGTAGGCGACGTCTTCTGGGTCCTTCTCGCTGACTTCTTCGATGACTAGACGGAGGTTTTTCCGGAGGTAGGTGTAGTTTGATTTGGAGCCCGTTTGGGAACCCGTGCCGGGGATGAGCATGTTGGTTGCGGATGATCGAGGTTGGAGGAGCTCCATTTTCTCCAAGGCGCTGAATGTTAGGAGGTGTTGGTGGCCGTATGCTTGGATGACTTGGCGCTTGAAGTTCTCGAGGTCCTTGGGTCGTAGGCCGCCGGACATGCAGGACTCTAGGCACAGTAGACGGAGAACTGTCTTGAGTGGGACATCCCGGGCGATAAGCTCTTCGATTAAGGGGTGCTGATAGGTTGGGTCGGCACCTGCAGCGTCGTTCTGCTGGACTTCTAGAGTTTTCCGGAAGGTGTCTGAGCGGGTATTTCGCATGATTTCCTCGGCGAGATTCGTGTGGACTCGGAGGCTTTGATGCTCGAGCTGGTATGTAGGTAATTTGTTCACGAACTCACGGAGTTCAGTTGTGGTTTTTGCTGTATGCCGGCTATCGTAGTCCGTTTCCAGGCGACGCGCAACCTTGTTCAAGATATCACCAACTATGGCAAAATTGGCATCGCGGAGTTGGTTAAATAGTTGATCAGACGCATCCAACTGAATTTTCCGTTTCTGACCCTGCTTAGCTTGTTGAGGTGTTTTGGAGGATTCTTGAGCCTGAGGTGTCGAGCTGGCCCTGACAATTGACGGATCGACATCCGCCTGATTGTGCTTGATTCCTACCAGCTCATCAATTAAGCCCTCATACGTGAGTTGGGTCAGCAGAGGGGTGCCGAAGTCCACCTCACGATCGATAACTATAAGGCTTTCGATGTTCGCACTGGGCAAGAGACCTCGCGATGATCCTATCAATCCAGAGCTTTCCTCTGCGTCCAGCTCTTTCCTCATCCGCAACAAGAGGTCGGCGAGTCGTCGGGCATGGTCTCCTTTGCCTACTATCCGAGGGAAATAACCATGTCTTTGTTGAATATCCATGAGAGCCTTCGCTGCATGGAAAACGCACCCAGGATCCTTGTGCTGCGGAGACAATTAGCACAGGTCGTTCCACCAGGAAGACAAAAACTAACCAGATACAAGTCAGAAAAGGAATCTTCCAACTCCAGAGAGAGAACATCGTGCTCCAGAGGGAAGAAGTAGAGAGACAGCTCAGCAATACTCACATCACCGATGATGCCGGCGCCTTCGAGGATAGTATTGCTTACGAGGGTCCGTCTCGGAACCCAGAAGATGGAGAATTCATGGTCTATACTGCTGTTCCGCTGCAATCGCTGGATATGTTCTAGAGAAATGTCAGCTCACTCTGATCGCTCCCATTCAGTCGATTCAAAAAAAGAAAGCTTATGAATGAGCTGCTATACACAGTGTTGATGTAGGGACGTCACTGATCACGCAGAGTGGGAAATGAGTCTACGCAATAACCACTTTGCCCCATGGTTTACATTGAGAGCACACTCGACGGCAGTCTTGAAAGAAAGGTATCGATTATCAAACAAGGAATCGACATACCTGCCACTGCCCGCACCTGGCGGATCTTCTCGGCGTAGGCTATGAATACCACATTGCGCTGAGAGGAGTCGACATTCCCATTTTCAAGCAGGAATACGCGGTCTACGCCGTACTCCTGCAGCTGCGAGAACTTGACAAAAAGGCCAAGGGGACCAGCAAGGCCCTGGCTAATCACTAGGTTCTTCTTTCCACGGACCTAAAGGCACGATAATGTGTCAGCCTATGGGCAACCAAAATAGCAGCAGTCAGGAGCCTTACTCACGCCTTCGAGCAGATTCATCAGATCCCTGCGGGCCTTGTCCTTAGAATAGTCGGCGTCGGACCCAAGAAACGGCGCCATGGCTACCGCGAAGGGTGGTGGGAAGCATGGAGGTCGCAAGTGACGTTCGCGGATCCCAGAGAGCTGAGGCGTTGTCTTGAGGCTTGGAGGGTCCAGCCACCCCCGCTAACCCCTTCCGGATTAGTGGAGCGATAAGCTCCAGCACTGGCTGTATCGATACGGTCATTACCCGCTGATGCCCAATAACATCAGCAGTTCCGGGTGTATCAGCGTTACAGAGCTGCCTTTATTGTCTCAGGAGGTCCGAGTCTTTTGCCGCTGCCTCCCCTGACACTTGACATTCAACTCTCTCCGGTCCCTCATCTTCTTCTCAATCTCTTATTCTTATTATTCGAATCTTGAGTCCTAGATTGCGAAACCTACTTTGCCAATCTCTTTTCCCAATTGTCGTTTGCAGAATCGTTTCCTCAGTGCCGATCCTACGATAACCTCACTATGAAGCGATTCGGTCTCAAGAAATCGTCTGACGACGGTGACGAAGATTTCTCCAGCCGCCGCGCTCTTTTCGGCTCTAGGTCGAAGAACAAGAGCCCTGCTCCAAACCCTTACGCAAAACCCATCCCCGCGGACCCTTACACGCGAGCAAAGGCGAACCATATGGTAGCACCCCCACCTCCCGGCGTGGACCTTGGCAACCCTCCCAATTATCAGCCCGGCGGCGGCGCGATTCCCGGAGACCACAAATCTCAGATTCCCGACGACAACAAATACCAAGGCTACGCGCCAAACTCGTATGGAAGTCAGGGTGGATACGGCGCAAATCGGTATGGTGGTAGTGGCGCGGGCGCTGCTCCAACCTCACGATATGGAGCTGGTGGCTATGGTGGGTTAGGAAACATAGATCCTAACGACCCATCTGCTCGTGATGATAACAGAACTGCTCTCTTCGGGGGCGCCAGTGAGAGGGCTGCGGCACAGTCAGGTAGCGCACCACCTCCTTATTCCGAAGGTCAGCCTGGTCAGCCTGGCCAGGCCGGCGGCTACGGAGGCGGCGGCAATTCGTACTCTGCGGCGACTTTCCAGGAACGCCATCTTACAGCCGAAGAAGAGGAGGAACAAGAGATCCAGTCTGTCAAGCAGGATATCCGGTTCATCAAGCAAGGCGATGTCTCGTCCACCCGAAATGCTCTCCGCATTGCCGCACAAGCCGAGGAAACATCTCGAGAGACACTTGCCCGTCTCGGTATGCAGGGTGAAATGATCCACAACACCGAGAAGAGTCTCGACGTGGCCAGTGTAGAGGGTCGTATCGCGGATGAAAAGGCTCGGGAACTCAAAACACTGAACAAGAGCATGTTCGCTGTGCACGTGTCGAACCCGTTTACCAGCGCCCAGCGAAAGAGGGATCGTGACCAGAAAATCATGGACAACCATCGAGAAGTCCGCGACGCTCAATCAGGGACAAGGAGCGAGGCCTACCAGACCAACCAGCGCATGGAGCAAACATTCAGGGAAATTGAACGCGAAGACAGGAAGCAACAGAAGCCGAAGAAGGCATCTGTCACGGAACGTGCCAAATACCAGTTTGAAGCGGACAGCGAAGATGAAGCGATGGAGGATGAGATTGAACAGAACCTTAACCTGATCTCCGGTGCCACGGGCCGACTGAATCTTCTTGCCAAGGCAACTGGTAACGAGCTCGATCAACAGAACAGACACTTGGAGCGTATTATGGGCAAGGTGAGGATTCTATTTCCAGCATACATTTTTTCGGAGCTAACGATGTTTTAGAGCGAGAATGTCGACGATCAGCTTGCTATGAACCGCGCTCGGCTGGATCGCATCCGCTAGACTTACTTCTCTCGCGCTAGAAGGACAGCCCGGTGCCGTCTTTAGCGATGCTCTTACCTCAAGCTATTTCAGCTGTTACCTCAGGCGTTCTAGGCATCTGTTTCGGCTTGTTTGGTTGCGCTCAATCTGTGGACTTATGAAGGAGAATCCTAATACGTGATGTACATATACTTGGATTCTCGCGACTAATTGAGATATCTCACGCAGTCTTATCTGCCTGTCCATGCCTTCGGTCAAGAGTCCACCTCACCGACTCAAATGCGGCCTGCTCCGATCGGGGCTCCCTTCAGAGACTTGCACGCTGAGGCTGTGACCCCGACTGCATCTTGGGTCCACCTATCCCGTGTACGGGATCTTCCTCGGGAAACCCAAAAGCTGCAATCTCATCCCGGAATGTCTTCTCGTCGATTCTCGTTTTGCCGAACTCATTCCGCCAGCGTGGGTATCTCTAGAGCAGACTGTCATCATATGGCCAGTTAGGACCCTTAAGCAAGAACATACATCCGGACAAACCCCAATGTACCTATGATCGCCCGTACTTTCCACTGAACTGTGCCCCGTCCCCGCAGGAAGAACGATTACACCCCATGTATGAACAGTCACTCGTAGCCCAACATTCTCGACCCCCCCCCCCCATCTCCACCCGCGGCCCCTAGAAGCAGCGTAGAAGATCCCTAGAAGATACCTATATCCTGTTAACACCCTATATCTCACACTTCTAACATTGGGATACCTCTTACCGTAACATTCATTCTGTTCGGATGGAATGACTCTTCTGTTCGGGGCTCGGGGAGGACGTTCTTGTAGTGCAGAACTGGCAGAGAGTTGTTGGGCGAGTGCGATCTTCGGGGGAGATAGTATGTGTTTGGGGCGGTGTCATGATTAAAGTGCTAATCTGAGTTCCCAGAATAAAGCAGTCAAGGCAACGAGCACTGAGACAGTAGGATAATAGGCGAAGATGCTGCGTGTGAGCATGGAATCAATTGTCCTGGTCGCTCTTGATGAGCCCGAGGGCTTACTCCGCTTCCCCTCACGGCATTCCTTTGCCAAATCTAGTGCCCCCATCCAAGGTAGCAGATTGTGTCGAGAGATACTAGTAAAACTAGTGGAGATAGATGTCTAGGAGAATGTAACTCCCTGCTATGTTTGATGGAACAATACCAAAATCAGCCAGTCACTCATCAGCAATGAGGAAGTATATATTTCTGGCTTCCCCGCATCAACTCCGGGAGCATCGCCCGTAAGTATGGCTACCAGTTTGCTCTCTACCCAATTATAGAACAAGATGTATCATAAAATTTCACATCCAACTAAACAAATTCAAGTTTAGCTAAGATTTTGACCAGAACGTAAGAAGAGACCAGGATTTAGAAAGCTCACGTGAAAGTCAGGCACTGCCAGTCACGTGGTAATTAGTCATCGGGTCTTGACTTCATCCTTTTTTGCAACCCCGACTAGCCTCAAGACATCAACTCCTCGCTGCAAACCATCGCCGTGGCGCCATCTCTACGGCTTTTTATCCGAATGTAGCGGCTGCTACTGTTTTATCCCGAGGTTGCTTCCTGTCCATCGCGTCTTTAGCTCTTTCCCACCGACAACATGTCTGACGGTAAGTCCCGCCATCTCAAATTGTCGCGACCTCCACTAATAACGACTGCAGCCGATTTCGACGCTGTTCGGAAGCTCCAGGCGGAGCGCAACGCGGCAGCGGCCGCGAAGAAAGGTTCTAGGACCTTTGATCCGTCTAACCAGCGCACTGACAACTCGACAAAGGCCTCTCTGACCGAGTCATTCGATACCACCCTCTACGATCGTGATGGTGCCGACAAGTATGCGGGATATAGTACCTCCATTGCCGTTGACGATGGAGATGAAGATATGGAGGACGCGGATGGCGGTCACCGCCTGGTCGGGCAATACACCGCAACCCGTAACCAAATTGACGAGTTTGCCCGAGGAAATGGAGTTGAGGAGGAGGACATTCTTCTAGGACGTGAAAAGGCCGCCAGGATCTCCGACCGAGAGACTGATTACCAGAAGCGTCGCTTCGACCGAGGACCTCTTACACCAACCCGAGCCGATCCCTTCGCCGCGAACACTCATGCCAACGTCGAAGGAGAGGGCCAGACATACCGTGAGGTTATGGCTCTTCGTGAGATTGAAAAAGAAGAAGAGCGTGTGCAGAAGCTGATCGCTGAGAAACAGGCTCGTGGTGAGAACGGCGTCGAGGAACACGAGGCCACTCTGAAGCTGGAGGATAAGGAGAACGCGGAAGCCGGCTCGACCGTCTCTGTTGCCACCGGTCGCAAGCGCAAGCAACGCTGGGATGTAGGAGGTGATAAAGACGAAGCTGCTGCTGCTCCTGCAGCTGATGATAAGGCCAAAAAGTCGCGGTGGGACCAAACACCTGCTCCTGGCGGAGACGTCCCCAAGCGCCGTTCACGTTGGGATCAAGCACCGGCACTTACAGCAGCAACACCCGTTGGTAACCAAGGACTGGCAACCCCCATGCATCCTTCTCAAGGCGGCGCGCCTGTGATGCCAACCAGTTTTGGAACTGATATCTCTGGCCGTAATGCTCCTTTGTCCGACGAAGAGCTTGACATGATGTTGCCATCGGAAGGCTACAAGATCCTTGAGCCTCCTCCCGGGTACGCTCCCATCCGCACACCCGCAAGGAAGCTTATGGCAACTCCTGCACCGGTCGCCAGCTCCACCGGCATGGGTGGTTTCATGATGCAAGAACCTGAAAGTGCTCGTTCCCTGGGCAAGCAGCTCCCCACTGAGATTCCCGGGGTTGGTGATCTTCAGTTCTTCAAACCGGAGGACATGGCATACTTTGGAAAACTGATGGACACTGGAGATGAATCAGCCATGTCAGTGGATGAACTGAAAGAGCGTAAGATCATGAGGCTGTTGCTCAAGGTCAAGAACGGCACACCTCCTATGAGGAAGACCGCCCTACGTCAACTCACTGACAATGCCCGCCAATTTGGCGCTGGTCCTCTATTCAACCAGATCTTACCGCTGCTCATGGAGAAGTCTCTGGAGGATCAAGAACGCCACTTGCTCGTCAAAGTCATTGATCGTGTGCTTTACAAGTTGGATGATCTGGTCCGGCCATACGTACACAAAATTCTGGTTGTCATTGAGCCGCTACTCATCGATCAAGACTACTATGCACGTGTTGAGGGTCGCGAAATTATCTCCAATCTGGCGAAAGCCGCTGGTCTTGCAACCATGATTAGTACCATGCGTCCCGATATCGATCACGTCGACGAATATGTACGAAATACAACAGCTCGAGCTTTCGCAGTTGTCGCGTCCGCTCTCGGCATTCCCGCCCTTCTTCCCTTC
This sequence comes from Aspergillus undulatus, assembly GCF_047715775.1. Classification (NCBI taxonomy): domain Eukaryota; kingdom Fungi; phylum Ascomycota; class Eurotiomycetes; order Eurotiales; family Aspergillaceae; genus Aspergillus; species Aspergillus undulatus. Next base: position 176,354 of record NW_027396651.1, read on the forward strand.
CTTCGCGCCGTGTGTCGCAGCAAGAAGTCCTGGCAGGCCCGACACACCGGTGTCAAGATTGTCCAGCAGATTCCTATCCTCATGGGCTGCGCTATCCTTCCTCACCTTAAAGGACTTGTTGACTGTATTGCGGACAACCTGAGTGATGAGCAGGCGAAGGTTAGGACAGTCACGGCTTTGGCTGTGGGTGCTCTAGCTGAAGCTGCCAACCCCTACGGTATCGAGAGTTTCGACGAGATTCTGAACCCCCTATGGACTGGCGCCCGAAAGCAGCGTGGTAAAGGTTTGGCCGCCTTCCTCAAGGCCGTTGGTTACATCATCCCTCTCATGGACGAGGAGTATGCGAACTACTACACCAGTCAGATCATGGAAATCCTTCTCCGAGAGTTTTCATCTCCTGACGAGGAAATGAAGAAGGTTGTTCTCAAGGTGGTATCGCAATGCGCGAGCACTGATGGTGTGACCGCGAGCTACCTGAAGGAACACGTCCTGACAGATTTCTTCAAGAGTTTCTGGGTTAGACGTATGGCTCTTGATAGGAGGAACTACCGTCAAGTGGTCGACACCACTGTTGACCTCGGGCAGAAGGTCGGTGCAGGCGAAATCCTGGAGCGGACCATCAACAACCTGAAGGACGAGAGCGAGCCGTACCGGAAGATGACTGTAGAGACCGTGGAAAAGACCATCGCTTCGCTGGGGGCTGCAGATATCTCTGAGAGGCTAGAGGAACGATTAATTGACGGTGTCCTCTACGCTTTCCAAGAGCAGAGCATTGAAGATATTATCATCCTCAACGGCTTTGGAACAGTAGTGAATGCTCTCGGCACTCGTTGCAAGCCATACCTTCCGCAGATTGTCAGTACCATCCTCTGGAGATTGAACAACAAGTCAGCCACCGTCCGACAGCAAGCTGCAGATCTCATTTCCCGAATTGCCTTGGTTATGAAGCAGTGTGGTGAGGACGCGCTGATGGGTAAACTGGGTATCGTGCTCTACGAATATCTCGGTGAAGAGTATCCCGAAGTTCTTGGTTCCATCCTCGGTGCTCTCCGCTCCATCGTCACCGTTGTCGGTATCAATCAGATGCAGCCGCCCATTCGAGACCTTCTCCCTCGTCTTACGCCCATTTTGCGAAACCGTCACGAAAAGGTCCAAGAGAACACCATCGACCTCGTCGGTCGTATTGCTGACCGAGGCCCCGAGTCCGTCAACGCTCGCGAGTGGATGCGTATCTGCTTCGAACTCCTCGACATGCTTAAAGCCCACAAGAAGGGCATCCGTCGAGCGGCAAACAACACCTTCGGTTTCATCGCCAAGGCCATCGGTCCTCAAGACGTACTCGCAACCCTCCTCAACAACCTCCGCGTGCAAGAGCGCCAGTCCCGAGTCTGCACAGCCGTCGCAATCGGCATCGTCGCAGAAACCTGCGCCCCCTTCACCGTCCTTCCCGCCCTAATGAACGAATACCGCGTCCCCGAACTGAACGTCCAAAATGGGGTCCTAAAAGCAATGACCTTCCTCTTCGAATACATTGGCGAAATGGCAAAGGACTACGTCTACGCCGTCACGCCCCTCCTCGAAGACGCCCTCATCGACCGCGACCAAGTCCACCGCCAAACGGCCGCAACAGTCGTCAAGCACATTGCGCTCGGCGTCGTCGGGCTCGGCTGCGAAGACGCAATGGTTCACCTGCTTAACCTCGTTTTCCCCAACATCTTCGAGACAAGCCCGCACGTCATCGACCGTGTCATCGAAGCCATCGATGCGATCCGCATGGCTGTCGGCACAGGGACAGTCATGAATTATGTCTGGGCTGGGCTGTTCCACTCCGCGCGGAAGGTGCGCACGCCTTACTGGCGGCTGTACAACGATGCCTATGTGCATAGCGCAGATGCGATCGTCCCTTACTACCCGGAGTTGGAGGACGATGGGCTGAAGCGGGATGAGTTGTTGATTATGATCTGATCTGACTTGATTCAAGCTGGTTTTGCATCCTTCCTTCTTCTATCACTGTCTTTTGTACATTCAACATTATTGGCGTGTTGTGTTGTCTCATTTTATTCATCTATCTACAGTATCCATTCGGCAGGCTTTGGCGCTTCTTTACGGGTGTACTAGCAATCGCAATTGTATTTACGAGACTCTGAAACTACCCATCCATGGTTCTATATTCGTCCGTGCTTCATCCCATTCCATCTTGAGTAGGAGTCCTGCCGTCCTCTCTAGCCCCGTAGACCACCCTGTGTTAGCAGACAGATAGTACAGTAGCATCGCATTCGCGTCCTCTGTACCCTGTATCCTTACGGAGTAGTATAGGCGGTCTATCCCGCCGACGTCATCGTCATCACCACTATTACTGGGAGTGGTGGACCTATTCAGACAGATTTTAGGCACGTGTCTAAATTGCAATATGTCCCTGACAAGCCCGAAGCAGCAAGCTAAAGCCTAAACGCGAAGCCCCTTATATAACTAAGAGTGACGACGGGAGGCTGGAGCAAGCATCGTGGATCCCAATCCTCCCGACATCAGCCCAATTCCTGCAATCAATCTATCTCAGTATAGTAGTACGGCCGGAGTAGTCCAGTAGAAAGTGGAAACGGAGGAGTCCCTGACGGAGTTGTTTAGGAGTGGGAGGGCCGTTGACGCAGCGCTACACAACGCGGGAGACTGGAATGCTTTCCCCGGAGACTACGTCATCTTCTCGCAAGTTGAGCGGCTAATAATAACAAGCCAAGTGCAGAGAGACTCCAACGCGGGACAGGTGCAGGCAGGCTGCAACAGACTCGAACCGAGTGCTGTACAGGACTTGGGAGACACTGGTCATGTTAAGAGAGGTACGAATCTCTGGAGACAGAATAATAAGGATTAGAAATTCGCCACTCAGACAGGCCCGTTATCCTGTATCCATGGGGCGCTGAAATTTGGGGCGGTATCCAAAATCGAATCATGATAAATCCATACGGGTAACGGGGCACCCGTGCCCGTGCTTCACCGGGCACACAGGACCACAGGGCAGGACATAGATGACTGGAGTTTGGCAGGGCAGAGCTGAGAGCAGGGACAGGCAGGCTCCAGCAGCAAGGCCAGCAGCGCGTGTGCAGCAAATAATGCAAAGCAATGACATTGGTATGCCAAGATCTCAGAGCAGGGGGGGTTGAAAGTGCCGCGTAAGCCTTTTCTCCATCGCCCCCTGTCATGTGTCGTCTTGGCGCGCTGTGGGGAATCCACGTCGAATGCATTCTTGACCTTGACCATGAACCTTGGAGATGCAGCGTACTACTTGTGATTCCTTCGGCTGAGCCGAGGGTTTCCTGTGTTTGAAGAAATGGTTGTGGAGGGTTGGATTCAGGGTGAGCAGGGATTGTCAGGGTCTTATTGTCAGGGTCTTATTGGCAGGGTCGCCTTGGTCGATGGGCGGGAGAGAGGATCCTTTTGGACCGCCAGGATACATACTTCGCGATGCGGCACAAAGGATGCGAATGCGGCGTTATCATCCATGGATTGGTTGTTTTGGCGTTTGACGACGGAACGACTGCATGCCTTATCACCATAGTGATCTGGTATTGTAGTAGGTACTTGAGTTTGCCTCGGACATGAGGCCGAGGAGAGCGAATGCACAACTAAGGGTTCTCCGTGACGGGAGAAGTACTCGGTATTCTTCTGAGTCCTGACCCTATTCGACGCTATCTGGAGAGAATGGGAAAGCGGGCGGCGCCCCCGGGCTTGAGCGCAAACCCTCATCGCCCCAGAATAGTCTTGGTTAGCTTCTAGCAGTCAAGATGGGGATGACCTTCGAATCGAATCGCGTCTCTTGTTAGTGGAAGCTTTTTTGCACGTTCCGCTCAACACAGCGGACTTGACTCCTAATCCCGGTTGGCTCAATCTTTTGATCAGGGCTGAGGCTGAGCGCCTCGCCCTTCCTGGGCTATGTGGCTTCGATACTATTTCCTATCTCAGTAGCCCGGTTTCGGGATTGCTGCCCTGAGGGGGCTGGGATTCGAGGAAAAGCCGCAGCGCACGAGTGCCGCAGTCCTGAGCCTGCAGGGCGTGAGAGTGATGGATCATGGTTTTCGATTCCCGGACTCGTGTTTGCTTTTTCTGCCGAATCTCGAAATCTGACTCCTGCGGCAAGGCGATAAGGCGTTGGATAGATCAGATGGGGATCCGTGACTTGAGTCCGTGATGTTGCGTCTGCTCGGGCCCAATCAGTGGTCAAGATACTTGGAGATGCATGCGCAGTAATGTTTTCAACGGGGTGCTTGCTGCACCGTGAACCATGGGAAGGCCCTGAGTGGTTGGGAGCTTTCGCCGCGATGGAATTTCACCAAATTTTCGACTGTTGGTGCAGAGAAAACAACGCCTAAAGTCAGATTCGGTAGAATTGCGTTTAATTGGTAGGAAGTTTTGCATCAAGCAGATGTATATGCAAGCCACAATGTGCGTCTGCAATGCATTATGCTTTTCGCAGTCACAATCACGTCCAGTTCCGGTGGACTTCTTGCATCGCGGATGCACGAGCTTCTGCTAGGGCTTAGTATATTCAGGAGTCCGCTGGTATTACGAGGTGTACAGCGTGACGGCGCTTGAACTAGATGCCGAAATGCCAGTCTTGGATCGTGTCGGGCAAGAAATCTGCCAGAGGACATATTCCAATCTGGTCGGCGAGTCGCAACTCTTGAAGTATATCGTTTGAATCCAAGTCACCATCGAGCGGACAATCGTAGACAAACCCTGGTCTGATGCAACGAGAGGAGGATATTTTGAGTGCTACAGCAATGAGTGTCGTGGCCTCTTATCGGGATGCCATTGAATCCCTTGGAGGTAATGCTAAAGCCGGTCATCGAAGGTAAGAATGAAGTTCAGTGGAGGTTTGTCGATAAGAGAATGCGCACCGGATGAGATGTTATTAGTCGTCACTAGTCAGAGATGAATATCACTGCCACGAGTCAAAAAGACTCCAGCTTCCTGCCCAGGGACACAAAACAGTATTCAGAAATTCGTAGTTTACTTACTCCATAGAGTTACATCCTGTGTCAGGCTCCTCTCTGAGTTAGTTTGCTGCAGAGTCCATCAGGGCGTTGATGCCTGTTTCATGAAGAGGATCATATCAGCGCCGGGGCCATGGCAGTGTGGCTCAATCTGACGCATTGCGCGTACAGCAGCGGGAACGTAACACTCACTCTATTCGAGACAAACTCTGGGAGGATTGTACAGCGCGTACGGCCAATTAGCAATGAATAATTGACCGCTGTACCTGAAAGACTGATGGATAACCTGTCGGATTACCTTCTATCATGATTGAGGACACAGATCTACCGGACTACTGAAGCACGTCCAGCGCCATTATTCGGCCCCGCAAGGAATGAATGCCAACACTGTCTCAGCTTCGAAGAGCGTTTCGTGTAAGACGAACCTGTTTATCGCGGCACCTCTTTAGGCCGGACACAAGGTATAGCAGCATCGAATGCTGCTTTCGGTAGTGCATCAGGTGACTCGATATGACAGGTAGGGAACAGGCTAGTTCAGAGAAACCCCTGACGATAGAAGGGTATGATGTCAAGAATCTTTGGTTTGCTTCCAATAATAGCATCGATGTCATCTGGGCATTCGCGGTTTCAAGGATGCCCCTGATGCCGGGCGCAGTATCGTCGTGGTTCTTGCGGTCCGATTCGACAATGTTACATATCCAGAATCATTCACGGTCTCGACAGATGTGGAGTCACAGGACTGCGTGTTGTGTTTCAGGTTGCTTTAGCTTCACACCTTGAGAGGCATGGCGAATTTGATGGAGACGCCAAGAGAACACTTCATGGGCAGCCAGCGGGGTATCGATATATCGTGCGAGAAACTATGGTGGGATCCCAAGCCTTAGGTTCATGGATCATGAAAAGAGCTGGAGATTGGTAGGACGCGGCAAGAATAGTAAGATATGCAGAGTCGCCGGCCGCCTTGTGATAGTAGTCGAAAGAAGAAAGTTCTCCTCTCTGAAGAGCTCCGGGGAACCCTTGCTCAGTCGCCGACAAAAATTTCAGGCCATTTAGGTTCCTGAACAGGCAAGGCGTCTCAGCGAAAGCTTGGTCATTGGGTCAAGATGGATGTGCACGCGTAAGCTCGTGTGGGGCAGCAGAGATGATTGGGTGATCTGGGCCAGGCCAAGCTCGGCTATCGATTATCTGCCGTGCCTGGGGAAGCCACTCCCTGAGCCCTGGCGCTCTTTGGGCGAGTTTTAATTAAGTGAGCTGGCCCTAGCAAGCCATTAAATTCGCTAGGGTCTCCTGGCGGGGCAGAGGCGTTCATTTCCGCTGCCGAGACCCGCTTTTTCTGCGATTTTGGCTCGAGTCACTCCCCTCGCTCTTCGAGTCCTCGCCCTATCCATATTATTTGCTGACGGCGTCCATGGTTGGACAATGCCAGCCACATCAGGCCTCAAAAGAGTAGACTAGAAGGGTGTCGGAATTTTTGGGTCAGTTGGAGGAGGAACTGGAACGCTACTCCTGAAACTGAAGAATGCTTGTGCGGACTCCTGCGGACCTTCACAAGTCTTTGGTCGCGAAGCATTTTCTCGATCAGGCTCTTTTTGAAGCGGAATTGCCCGTCTGGAGTTGCGTTGAGTTGAACACATGGCTGGCCGAGTCGTCGAGTGCGGTCCAAGTTCACGCGCCAATGTCGATTGTCGAGTAACTCGAGTTGACGCTAGCGAGCCCAGTCCTCGTCCGTGCAGAATCACAATGGCCCCGCTTATCTAAGCTTCATTCACCGAGTCAAGTCGTTCGTAGAAACGCCAATCAACGACGATCTGCCGCTGGGATCGACTCTATGCAGATGACAGTTGCGCCTTAGTAAGATTGTTCTTTTAAACTCTATGCCGCCGAGTCGATCCTCGCGTTTCACCTCGAGCACTCGCCAATCGCGCCTGAGCCAGGTCGGCGGATCGTCTGTGTTCCTGAAGAAACGCTGTCATCGTCGTCGATCCGGTCGTACATTCGAGATAAAAGATCATCGCAGCCAAATCGTCGAGTTTCGTAAATCCTCTCTGCTCAGTCAGGGTTTGTTAATCAGAGCATAGTGGCCAGAGAGTTGAGACTACTTTTGTCTGCCATTTGTGTGCCGGAACCCATAGAGCAATGACTTTGGGCCATGGAATATTCAAAACAGGGCACTGGCGTGATGCAATGCCGCCAGAAAACTGCAATGCACAGACAATTGGAGGAGGCAGGAGCTTGATCTGCTGGAGAAGACTAGCTGTATGGCTGGGCAAGAAATATATGGATGACTGGCTCGAGCTCTGATTCGAGAGCATATGTACTTCGTAGACACCTTCCTTTCGGAGCTGCTTGGGGGTTGTTCTGGACGATGGGACGCCTGAGGTTTGACTTTTGAGCTCTGACACTCGACGAGGTGGAGGTTAATCCTGGTCAAAAGACGTTGGGCCCATCAAGGCGACGGACCCCACTAATGTGCCAAGGATCGTGGCTCACCTTCCCTATTTGCAAAGGGCAGAAGTGGCTCACAAAGTGATCAAATCTGGTGGCCCGTGTTGAAGTAGCGTGAATGGGGCTCCAGGCTTCGAGGTCAGTGGATTACCAGAACAGGTCGCCCCGCAGCAGATTTGGGAAAAAGACCAACAGGGTCTGAGGAAGGCTCAAGTTAATTGGGTCCAAAGGCCCTGGGCGATTACGCGTTTAAGGGATGATGTGCCGTGTTTGAGGCCCACTATTTTCCTGAAAACGTAGCGTACGAGCTGCCGAGACAGGCTTAGGAGAGATCCCTGTTCCTTGGATTGCATTCGATGCCCCAAAGTCATTTAAGGTATAGCGGCAGGCGGGCCTGAAGACTGGCAAATAAGGTCCTGCGATCATATGAAGAGCGGTGAAGTTATCACAGTATCGATTCAGACTTCGATGGCCGGCGGGTCCAGCAGTCAAAACAAACGTCAAAGCTAAATTGCATTCTCCTAATGATGGCATGGCATCTGGAACTCAATCCCGTCCCGTACTTTTGGTTCTTTCCTCCGCTTGCTGAGAAAGGTTTTGTGGCTGAGGAAGTGCGTCCGTTGAGTCTGACTGTGTAGTTGAACTCCCTTCATCATCAAGATTAAAAGTGTTAGCTATGAATACTAAGAAGAGGGGTGATGGCTTGCCTGTCGAGACTCAAGACACCCCGCGCCGAGGTCGGACCAAGAGAGGCATCCGTGATTCTCATGAGTTGAAGAGGTCGTGGGTCTTTTGGGAATTTCTGCGTGTCGGCATATTCCGCAGGAGATCCACCGGGGAAGTACGCGGTCAATGGGTGGAGTTGAAGTGATGAAAATTAGACCTGAGCCAAGAAAGCAGCGGACAGGGCGGCTCCAGTCTAACAAAACCAAGACTGAGAGTGGTGAAGGCTGAAGAATCGAGCAGCTCAAATCGATGGAGCTCCAGCAATCATCCGTGCGAGATCAGGTGGGCGGTGACCCGCCGCCCACCTTCGCCCTTGGGACGTTGACGGGATCACTACGCACTTTCTGCTTCGGGAATGTGGAACTTTCTTTAATCTTTGCTTTTGGCTTTTGCAACCACGCGGTCGACGATTGTGCGGTTCAATCCAGGTCCCAAGGAACCGGTTCAGCTCCCCAAACTTTCGACTGAGGAACAGAAACCCGTCAACTCCGTGATTAGCAGGTGCCATGGCTGTTGCTTCCCCTGTCGCTCACCCTCCAATCCTCCGTGGGGGACGGTTATCGTCGAATCAGCATCGACGAGTCCGAGCGTGGGTCAGTGCAGATATCCTCAGGCCGATTAGCCAGGCTGACGATGTGTTGGTTATGCCTAACAGATCAGGAATCGCGTTGAGAATGCCCAGGAGCCTTGTCCCGCGTGGCGTTGCGCAAAGACGACCCCGCCGAGATGCCAGGTCATGGCTACGAAATCCAGCGTCAATGGAGTATCATACTGTTGAGTTGAAGACTTGAAGTTGATAGCTCGAAAATCTCCATACGCCAAGCAGTGCAGACAAGCCTTGATTTTCTTGCAGCGCTGCGATCATGATGATCACTGTCTATCCTTCGGTGTTTAAGGTTAAGATCTCGATCGTGCCAGCGATCCGCAAAGATATGCGTGTCCAGCATCATTCCCACGAGCTTCTCAGATGGCACGACATACTTTGTATAAAGTGATAGATGCGGATGACATGCGGATTACCCGAAACCTGCAGAAAGTACTGTTTTCCTACGGTCGCAAAATCGCATTGTTAGGACCTCAGCGTCCACGTTCAGTGGCAACAGCGGACGGCAGCCGCCCTCCAGAATGCCTCTCAGCACCAATAACATCTTGACTTACGATTGCACGGGATCTTTGGTCGCATTCATCCCGCATCTAGGATTTGATGATGCCGTGCCGCTAGTCCAGGGTGTGGATAACGTCTCGTTTAACATCTCGTGGCCGCTGACGTCGGTGGTGGATGACTGGAGGTCGAGTCGACCCAACTACTGCACGAAGAATGAAGTCGATGTTGCACGCGCATGAAAATAGTCGGGTAAGAATGACAGAACCAATGTTAGATGGAGTACATTACCAGGGATGAAGTATCCCAAGGTAGCGACCGTGGAGGGCTGCATTGGATGGTGAGGTGATGGGTATGACAAGCCATCTTCATGGTGACGGAGAAGCTTCCGTTATGTATACTAGAGAAGTTCGAGCGAACACCCGGAACTGAATCTACTCGACATAAGGCTATTTTGCTGTCAAAGGGCTTCCGGAAAAGCTCGCTCTTGGAGCAAGCAAGCAAGTGGTGGTCTTGCCTTGGCCCCCGCGTCAACCCGCAGATGTCAATGGTATCCCCATGCGGGGTTGATGTTTTGGCAATTGGCATGGAAGGTCCTTTTTGCCCTCGTGCACGGAAACTTGTCAGCCCAAGTCAACTTCGGGGAGAAGGGTATACCATGACGCCGCCCATACAAAATGTAAACTGCGCGTTAGTGAGATCTCTGCAGGATGGATGCGACTGGGGGGAAGCTGTCCCGGCAGCAATGCCGTCACTCTGCAGAGCTGCGTCTTTTCGACTGGCCACTAAGCCAAAGTTATTCTGACCTTGTGCAGTGCTAGCAGCTAGCCTGCGACAGTCTCCAGTGCCGTCTTTCATGCGCCTGCAGCACCACTGCTAACTAGATAACTATCGCGAAAACATATCATCGCTCCGGTGAGTAGACCGCTTTCTCTCCAAAGCCATCGGGTTGAGCCGTCGCCCCATTCTTTTTCTGGCCATTCAGCATCTTGATGACGAGTCGTCGAGACTCGAGTCACTCCAGCAGCAGAAGAAATGAAGATGTTCATGCGACGATTATACCATGAAAAATATAATGCGAAGGGCATAGCAAGCGCTGTCCAACTGCATTTGCGAAGGCTGTTCACCTATACGAGCTTACGGGGTACGTACGGGGTCGAACATACACCAAGTCTCAACTCAACCCAAAGGCAAGTCCAGCGGCATATGGCACTGTTCACTCTGCAATCTGGTTACCCCCACGCTGGTACTTTGAAGACATCCCCGCTGCGATGTCGAAGTTTGAAACTCACCTGAAGGCTCAAGGCGAACCCTGGTTGACGCATCTTAGCTTGGCTCGGCATTGGCTGTGACAAATATCAAAACTTCACTCTCTGGCTCTTCTGGAGACACGGCACAGACTGCACCAACAGTGTCCACTCCTTCCCCCCGTTTCAGTGCTTCCAGCCAATCAGTGTTGCGCGCCTCTCAATAGGTCCCTGGCTCAGTGGCTCTCCATTCTTATTCCTCACCCGACCGCACCGCATCCACTCCTGCCCAAGCACTCCATAGTCTCCGTCCGCTCTTCAGTCGACCGCATTGTTTCCCGCATATGGACATAGCATGCACGCCCCATAGTACTTCGTCTTCAGGAGAGAAGAATAGACTCATGAACAATCTATGAGGCGGTTGACGCCTCTATCGTGGCCTGAATAGGAAGGTTGTTATGACGCTGTGCCTGGATGAGTCTGTGCTGCGTTTGCCTCTCCTTTGTGCGAACCCACAGCCTGAGCCCGTTCCTCGTAACCCCTGTCATCATCAATTTGTATGGCAGAGCAGAACAGAGCGCATTCAAGCGTCAACATGATGATGATTATGTCGCTCTATCGAATTTTTTGATCCTCCACTTCTAAGTTCTAAGTTCTAAGTTCTGAGCAGCTTGTTCCTTACAGTCAGCGAGGTTCTCCAAGCTTCAAGGTTCCGACAGATGCTTCCCAAGGTTCCTTGCACGCTGCCTGCCCCTGCTTCACCTTGTTGTGATGATATGTATTTTCTTTTTTCCTGGGCACTTTGTTCTTTGTTTTGTGCATAATTTTTTTTTCTGATCCTTGAAGCTGGAGCCTAGATGCATCCTTCTCCGAAGGGGTAATAAGTGTTCGAGCTGAATTCATTGTCCTAGAACTGTACTCTGTATACTACCAGCACTGTATAGAAGTAGTGTATACAATCCATGGTTGAGATCTTGTGGAAAAGAAATAAATAATAATCAAACAGGAAAAAGAAGAAAGGTATGGGTCCTAACCGTGAGGGTCACCCGAGGAACTGGTTCCCAATTCTCCTTTTTGCTGAAAATTGGGAAATAATCAGCAGGAATAAGAAATAAATCGTAAAAAATAAACCCAAAGCTGACTGGCGCCGTTTCGAAGGGCAAAGTAACGATCTGCAACCGTCCCCCGACGGCACGTCGTCAGTGGCACTAGCACTAGTCTCTAGTCTCTAGAGGGACTCTGGCTTTCCTTTGTCCCTGCGACATGCTGCGATCCTGGATTTGTTCATAAGCTTCGTCGATCGCCCTTCCCCAGACTACACATCTGCTGTCTTTCATTCTCTCCTTTGCAATCATCCCTCCTGGATTGTCGCTCTTCTTACTCCTCCCGTACTTGTTCTCTGGCAAGCCTCGCACAACGTCCTGCACCTGCGCGCATCCTGCCTCTCCGTTTGCGCTGATCATTCCACTCAATTGCTCTCCCCTGTCCTCGACTATATCGATCCTCTCCTGCCGGATCTTCAGCTTCGCGATCGCTTGATCCCTACCTAGCTGCCTTTCTCGCGCACCCTTGTCCGTCCCTCTTGTGTTTACCCTCCTGCCGGTTGTGACTGCGTGACAACCGATCACCTACACCTATCCCTTGATCATCGCTCCAACGACAGTGTTGTGAGCATTACCGACTTGCGCGAGACTCGGAAGTCCCCTTGAAAACCGACTACCCTCAATGACGATGGTCATGGAAAACCAGAACCGCCAGTACGGCGGCGGAATGGGGTTTGACAGTGTTTACCAACACCCGCACCACAGTCAACCACCTCAATTCACAGACCCGTGGGCTCACTCCTCGTCCCACTCGACACCTGTTTACCCGGCCCCCGTGGGCATCAAATCCGACGGAGAGAGCCGCCCCTCCCACATTTCTCTGCCATACTCCGTTTCTGTTTCTGCGCCCTCGATGGTTGCCCCCAGTACCTACTCGTCTGCCGCACCCACCACCAGCTATCCCGCACCAGACATGATGGGCAGCATTTCCCACGATATTCCTCGAACAACCTTCGAGCAGACACCAGCCTACACTACCGCACCCTCAATCAGCAGCTTTGCGCCGACTAGCTACGCACCCATGAGCTACGCATCCCCAGTCCACCAGGACAGCCGGAGGGTGTCTCACGCGTAAGAGCACCATTGTTTTTGTGCTCAGCACGAATATTGACAGAATTTATTTATGCTGACGATGTTTATTCAGTGATGCTTCTCGTGTTGCCCCATCACAGCCCACTTCTGGCCCAACGTTCGGCGATGCGCTTGATGCCAGCCGCGGAATGGTGGCGCTCAGCCAGGACTTGACCCCCCGGAACATCTACGGCCCACGCTCACGAGGCTCGGGAGATTCCTACGGATTCCCCCTGGCCCATTCCGCTGGTTCATCCATCTCATCCGCCTCCTACCCATATTACAGTGCCTCCGTCGGCTCGGTAGAGTCATCAGTTACCGACTACAGCTCGACAACCTCAGAGTCATACGAGAATGGCCATCTGTCACGCACACTCCCTCGCCCTTCTACTCTCCTGACTGGCAGTGCTCCCCCAGGACCCCAGTCCATGATGAGCCAGTTCAGCTCCAAGATGCCGTCCAACACTCAGAAGAAGCACAAGTGCAAGGTGTGTGACAAGCGGTTTACCCGACCATCATCTTTACAGACTCATATGTACAGTCACACTGGCGAGAAGCGTAAGTCTCCAAGCAAACCCAGCAGAATTGCCGTTTTGTCATACTAATAGGTCAAATTATAGCATTCGCATGTGACGTTGAAGGCTGTGGTCGACACTTTTCGGTTGTCTCCAACCTCCGCCGCCACAAGAAGGTCCACAAGGGTGGAAAAGAGGGTTCTGGCGATGATGAAGAGTAGTCGCTTCGACTCTCTCTGCTCTATCTTGGGTGCCCTGTTGGACCTTCTCCTGGTGTGAAGGGTTGTGCGATTCGGCTTTCGAATTTTCCACGCATATCACACAGTGGCACCTTACATTCTTCCCGATTGGACCCAGATCCATTGTACAACAGCCTAATCCTCCTTCCGCTACTTTCTCCTTCCTGTCTCCGCCACGTTGGCAGAGAATTGATACCCAGAAACTTTAATTTTCTGCGCTTCGACTTTTATGATTTGACAAAGCAAGGCCTAGGGGCCCTGATGAGTACCCAGTGACGCTTTTCGCTTTTCACCACCGTTATGACCATAGAGGTACCGGCTTTTTCTTGTTGGAGGTCAAATTTGTGTTTCGTTTCTTTCCTCTCGCTAGACCACGGTGTTTGGTTTCGGTTGTTTGTGAGGCATGGGGGTTCCTTTTTAATTGATACCAATGGGTTGCGTTTTGAATCCTGTTCTTGCGTTTCTCGACATGGGTTTCTTTCGTTCGTTCGGGTGCCCGGATCATGACGACGACGGGCAATCATCCGCGATTTTTACTTCAATCGGATTCTTGCCACTCCCTGCGGGATCTGGCGCTCTCGAATCACCACGGACGCCTCCTGAGACGGAGCCCTGGCTTTCGGGAACAAAAGCTGGGAACACAGCGATCTCGTTGAAACTCGCTGTGTTTCGTCGGGAGATGGACACGATTTGTGTCACATACTGTCGCTACTACTACTACGATATTGTCTAATTTAGATATGCCAAAAAGCATAATAATATGGACTCGGCTGAGTCGAATGCTCCGTCCAGCTAGTCTGATTTGTACATAGTTGCCAGCAATAAATATCTACCTGAACACTTGATGCGCTTTGTGTGTTTCTATCCTGACTGCTGCGCTGCAGTACTAGGCAGCTAGCTCACTGCTGTCTCCCGTGTGCGACAATAACAACACCCGCTTTGTGTGAGTACTTTTTGCGATTTTCTGAGGAAGCGGTCACTTAATATGCGCGAGCTGTCAGAGGTTAGGGGGCTCACCTGCCGTACTTTCGTGGAGGCCTTAACTTAAGGTCTGTTGTGGTGAATCCATCTTGTCGCATCGCGAACTGAAGTTGCTGTTCCGCCTTTTCCCTCCCGCCCCGCAAAAAACATCCTCGCATCTCCATCTCTGTTCCCATCTCTCGCAACAGCAACCAATTAAGCTAAAATGTCTCCTTAGCAGTCTCCCGTCAATTCAAGTCGACCATGGCCGACGAACGCCCACTCAAGCGTGTTCGACAAGCCTGCGAACCGTGTCGGTAGGTTTTCACTCAATCATCTCATCTTGACTCCCCGTCTGTCGCGTCGATCATGCGGCTGATGGATCATGGATGCAGGCGGAAAAAGTCGCGATGTCCCGGCGAGAAACCAGTGTGCTCGTTTTGTGCACGGCTGGGCCAGGAATGCGTTTATGCCCAGGGAGACAATGAAATGCCCGCCGTGGATATCGTATGTTTCTCACTTGCCGCGGCGAGATGCAACAGCAACCTAGGTACATAGGTACTGTAGAGCCTGGGCTGGGCTGATCATCTTGGTTCTAGGCAAAACGACTATCAAGTGTTGAGGATAAGCTGGAGGAGCTGACGAGGAGTCTCAGGTAACTGGTACCGCATATTCCGAAGCCAAAGGTGCAGCTGATGTTCCGATTTTTACTGGGAATTTAGAACGCACATGGCTGCGACTTCAACGCCTGACGTTTCGCGCCCGGCCCTCGTGCAGCACGGTCATGGTCACGGCCACGGCTATGAGCAGACCAATTTGCAGCAGAACGATCTCTCGACTGTCGCGCACCTCTTCCTAACCTGCTGCAACTACCAGCCTCTTCCGCTTTTCCATCCAGATGGTTTCATCGAGAGTCTAGAGAGTCGTGACCCTGAACTAATCCTGGCAATCCACGCCATCGGCCTTCGGTTCGGGCGTAGTCCTGATGGCAGCGACTTGCGTCCTTACATCGCGGATTGTGCGCGCCGGGCGCGAACCCTGGTGATGGAGCGCGTTGGACAGGGCCCGCTGGAGCTTTCGACTCTGCAGACGCTTTGTCTTTTGGCTATGTTTGATTTCACTGGCACGACTCCCTCAATTGTGGTTTTAGTAGAGGATGTGTGCTGACGGGTTGAAGCTGGTGATACCGTTCAGGCTGGGTTTCATCTCAACATGGCGACTTACCTGGCCCAGAGTGTGAATACCGCCGGAGAGGCTTTAGGGGCGTTACATTCTGACCAGGAGGAGAAGCGGAGATGCCTATGGAGCATTTACTTTCTCCAAAGTCTCCAGGGGGACGGGGTGCAAGCGGCCCGGCTGATTGCGGGTGTGCGCACCCCCTTCGATACATGCCTGGGATTCTCGCCTACCTTTGATTTGACTTCAATGCCAGAAAGCGGGCCCGTCTCTCACAAGGAAGACTTGGACCTGGTATCCTATGCAATTCAGGTGGGCGAGGTCTGGTCCATGGCCATGGCATACGCAGCCAGCCGAGTCGAGCCAGACGCACCAGCGCCCTGGTCTCCGCGTTCCGACTACTCGATTGTAACGTACCGCCATATGGAGTTTGACAGCCAGGTGCCTTTGAAATACCGTTATGATGCCAACCGGTTCCACGAGCACCGCCTGCATGACCTCAACCGGCGACGCGAGTTTTGGGGCCCGTGGCTGTTCACTCAGTTCCTCTACCTGGCCATTCCGTGCCTCCTGAACCACCCGTTTCTGTTGTCGCGGAGGCTGCGCAGTTTCAGACATACCATGCCCCAATCCTTCATCCGACAGTCGTTCGAGACCATTACCAACAATGCTGCGTGGATCCTGCATCTGATCGACTTGATTGAGCACAAGGGATTCGAGGTCTGCGACCCAACGCTCGCCCATTGCGTGTTGATTGTAGCCACGATTCACCTCCAACATAGTTTCGTCGAGGACCCGAGCTTTCGGGAAAAGGCACGAAGAGGGTTCACCAAGTGCGTGCGGTTTCTTCACCCATTGGCTCAGCGCTGGCCACATGTGCAAAATATGGTAGGGCTATGCATCCATGCAAGACACGTCGTTGACCGTTGCCATTGATTGACTGTGTAAGCGCCCATATCAAGAGGCAGACTAGGCTAACTTCCCAATTTAGATCGACCGACTCACTCGGCTCCGCGAGAACGTCTCCGCGGGGGACCCCCAAGCCTCCCACTCCAGACAAGCATGGACCACCAACGCCCAACTCCTGTGGGAGCTGCTGATCTACGACCGAGCAAGTCGATCTCCTCTACCTAGCCAACTCCTCGGTGCGACGCTATCGGACTCTTCAGCACGACAGACGGCACGCATGACGCCAGACCCGAACTTCCCCCTTGTAGGATCGGCAGGGATTACAGGGCACAAGACAGTTGCCAAAGAGATCTATACACATCCCCCGGAGACGGTCACGACCCCGCCAGCTGTTCAAGCGGAAGCGCCCGCGGCGGCTGTGTCGTCGATAGACCTCGACCCGTTCGGTATGATTTCGGACCCCACGCTGGACGGAATCACGGACCATATGTTCCTAGAGCCAGAGAGCTATGGCCGAGCCATTGAAGATTGGTGGGAAGGCGATGCCTTGATTTAGAGGCTGAGTTGTCGCTTAATGGGGAGCTCGTCGCCATTCATTTGCACCGCGGAAGCTGTCCGACTGGGGCCAACAAACCACAACACCCCTAACTAGGTAAATGGGAGAAGCAGGATAAAGAAGCTACAAACTTAAAGCTTTCCAAGGTGGCATGGCGATGGCGCAGACCAGCTTCGAGTCATGCTAGAAATCGCGAATTCTCCATCGTTGGTTCCGTTGGCGCGAAGTCGGCGGTTAGATCTCATTGTTGGACCTGTTGTGGTCTGCCTCGTACTCCGGAAATAGATTCGTCGGGAAATTAGATTTCTCGGCATCGACGAATGGAAGGATGCTAGAAGCGCCTGCTAGTTGATTTGGGTGTTTGAGCCCCATCAAACTACATGGTCCTCGACGTTGGACTGCAGCACTGCCGTGTCTAGTCTCCTTCCTCTGCGTGCAACCGAGAGCCCGAAACCGAACAAACAAGGTTGGATTTAAGCGCTGTCCAGATTTGCAGTGCAGAGATGCAGGTCCACGAGGAGCTGTTAGCTCCATGTTGAATGAGGCTTTGTTTAAAATGGATCTGACCGCGGAGATTAAATGCGATGTGCCCAACGATCTGGGTTCCGGAAGTCTATATAAGGGACCCTTGTCCTGATCAAGTCCGATGGCATCATTCTACAACAACAGCTACGCCCGACACACGGTATCACTACTTCAATCCTCATAATCAGACGCTTTTGGACCACCTGTGTCACTATGATTTGGACGTCTCCCCTATCGGTCCTCGTCGCCGTCCTCTGCATCACAACCGTCAACGCACTACCCACACCGCAGTCGGCTTCCTCATCCCCTTCCTCCTCCCCATCATTCTATACGTCGGCGATCACGACGTTTCTTCAAGACCTCAAGCTCACCAACTGCGCCCTCGGCCCTTCCACCGCCCTCCCATACTCCTCCCTCCCCCCGCCCTCCACAGGCCTCACCCTAAACACCATAACCATCGGCCGCGGAACCCAAAATTACACCTGCGCCACAAGCGACAGTTCCTCAAAGCCCATTGCAGCTGGCGCAACAGCAAACCTCTTCGACGCATCGTGCCTCGCTGCCCTGGGCACCGGGGGCACCGGTGACTTACTCCACCTTGTCCCGGACGTCCTGAAGCCCGTCCCACTCAGCACGACCGATCTCGTATCGAATATTCTATCTCGCATTTCCGGCCAAAATCTCGAGATTGGGAAGCACTATTTTACTGCGCAGGGCGTGCCCTTCTTTGACTTGCGCCGCTCGGCCGGGCTCATTTCGGGGGATAGGTGGATTGCTGCGCAGAAAGAGGCCGAGGCGCCTGCGGGTGTTAAACCCGGATACGGGCTTAAGGGGGATGTGGCGTGGTTGAAGCTAAAGGGGGTTGAGGGGGGTCTCAAGGTTCGTTCTTTCATCACATTTCCCGTTCTTTCTTTGTTCGTTTTGACTTTGCGAACGAATACTTTGCTGACTAGCGGTTGCTTGTAATACTATAGGAGGTATACCGCGTCCATACAGCTGGTGGATCACCGCCCGCGACGTGCGAGGGTATGGATGAGGTGTTTACGGTTGATTATACGTCTGAGTATTGGTTCTACGGCTGATAACTTAGCTGGTGGGTGCGAAATGCGCCTGAGCTGAGAATTGGCTCTAGAAAGTTACATCATGGATGGGAAATGAGGGTTTGGGCGGCTTTGTCTGATTGGCTTTGTTGCGATTGACTTCGGAGCCTGGTGGCTTTTTCAGTTTGGTATCCTGGATTTCTTTCTAATTTTGTTCTCTTCGATTCTGATTCTGTGTATATGCTTTGCTGTGTTATTCATCAGGTACGTGGGTGGGAGAGTCTTGTTTAGCAATATTGCAGATTGATATAACCCATCATCAATACTCCTTCCTACACTGTCCCGTCACGATACCCCAAGGTAGTCCCTTCGAATGTCTTTTATCCACCTTTCGTCCTCATCCTTCTCCCCCACCACCCCGTTCGTCTTTTGTCTCTGGGCTTTTATGTAGAGGAACTCGTGCCCTCGATGGCATACGCTGAACTTGAACTTCCCTTCACACAATTTCTGATAGCACAACCCGTTGTAGTTCGCATTGACGCAATCCCGACACCACCACATGCCCTCGCCATAACCCCACCTCTCTCCGCAGTCTCCATCACAGCTCACTGTTCCCCCAATCCTTGCTAGGCCCCTCATGCAAACTGCGGTATTCTTGTTATCTCCAAGTGGGACAAATACCGACAGCAATCGTTTGAATGCGAATGCATCGTTTTCCTCGTCCTCATCGCGTAGCAAATCAATCGCCTGCTGCACCGCATCACGTACTATCTGCTTCGCCTTGCCGAGGTTTCCCTGAGCATACCAGTACCGAGCGAGGTAGATATTGGGACCAGCGAGCGACGCCGTCTCGGAGATACTGTCGGGTACGAGCGAGGATATCTGCTGGAGGTACGTGGATGGATCAGCTGCGCGCTCTGCTCTATCGACATAGATCGGACCCAGTTTGCTGATCAGTCGTGGAAGAAGACGGTGCTGGTGTCCTCTGGGGAGGTCTTGCTGGATTGCCTGCTCCCACTGCTTAATCGCTTCCGCGCGTCGGTTGGGATCTCCGTACAGGGCTGCGCCGTAGCCGTAGCGGACGTGACAGAGCTGGGCATACTGCTCTGTGCCATCGAGGCGGGCAATTGCAGTCTCGTACATTATTTCAAGGAAGTCGATTCGGTCGGTCTCTTGAACTAGCTGGAGAAGAAAGGAATGAAAGCCTGGGCGTTCTGCGAAATTTTCTAGCATCGAGCCTAGATTGCTTTCTTCTGTTGAGTGTTGGTGGATAACCTCCAGAACGTCGACAATGTCTGCCCAGCGGTGCTGCTGCCTGTACAGCTGCATGATCTCAAACACGCGATAGTAATCGGTGAAATCAAAGGTAAGTGCGCGCCGGCATACCGCCACTGTCTGGTCATATTGCTCACACTTCCAATACAAGATACCCAAAGTGTTCAGCATTTTGGCAAATTCCATGCGGTTAAAAGCGTCCTGTGTCCATCCTTGATCAAGCTCGAGGGAATTTGTGGTGGTTTTGAGAAGAGTGATACCCTCTGTGGGATCAACAACCTCAGCGAGCAGCAATTTCGCGCGAAAGTCGCCTGCATTCAGCCGAAGAGCAAGTTTAGCACGAGATTTGGCCTCCTCGTTATACTTGAAGTAACGCAGGAGTGTACCGAGCTGAACGTGCCAGAGAGAGCTTTGCTGCTTCTTGTCCTCGCCTAACATACCCTGGCACCAGGTCTCGACCTGATCAATATCCTCTAGCGAGGGTGTGTAATTCACCTCGGGAACGTGGTCAACTCCATTGATCTACACCTGTTAGCCCGTCTTTTCCCATTGATCTGATGCAAACATACCTTATTCACAAAAGACAAGATAAATAGGAATGCATCCCGAATGAAAGGTTTGAAGTGTGGTTGTTCTAGCAGGCAATGGGCCATCCACTCTGCTGCCCTCCTCATCAAATGGTCCTCTCCTGAGACGACCCTCGCAAGCCAGCTCCGGATGTCTTCATCCGTAACGTTTGCAATGACCGCGGAGTCTCCTAACCATCTCACGATTTGCTGTGCGTTCTCTTCGACACCAAACCAATCCTGCCGGACATGCCACCTTATCGGAGGATTAGTGATAAACTCGTCATTTTGAAGCAGGACGTCCAGCGACTCGCCCTCGGTGAACAGTTTCACCAGTGCTGACCCCACCTTCGCAAGGGCAGAGTCATCTCCCAGAGCCAGATCAACTGCTGCGAGGTGCCGCACCAAGTGGGAGCGAGCGTACGGGAGTAGCAACGTGCGCTGTGGGTTGGGCGAGCGGCATAGCACGCGCAGACACGCCAGCGCCATAAGAGCTTGACCGGTATGCTGATCGTCGCAATGTATGGCACCCTTGTTACGGCGTTCCTGCTTCTGTACCAGGAAGGAGTCCAG
This sequence comes from Aspergillus undulatus, assembly GCF_047715775.1. Taxonomy (NCBI): domain Eukaryota; kingdom Fungi; phylum Ascomycota; class Eurotiomycetes; order Eurotiales; family Aspergillaceae; genus Aspergillus; species Aspergillus undulatus. The sequence goes on from NW_027396651.1 coordinate 197,370, forward strand.
CTTGAGTCGTTTGTATACATCGGGCGGACATACGTTCCGGAGAAAGTGCTGTACCATTGCACTCTCTCCTGAGGTTATCCCCTGGTCCTGAGGACTGTCATCCTGATAATGATGACCATGATGACCTTTCGGAATCAACGGCTCGATATCCTTTGACCTAAAGTTAACCCGTCCATTGCGATCGACTTCGAACAAGCGATATTTTGACTTGAACTTGTCTTCCAAAGGCAGGAGTGAAGGCTGGCCTGCGCGGAGATCCAATGCAGCGCCTAGCTGGGCAGGCGTAAGACGTGCAGCTCCATGCACAATCCAGCGCACAATCTCATTGAACTCTCCGATCTCCACTTCAGTCAACTGCTCGTTCAGCTGCTTCAGCTCCTCCTCTACCTGCTCTGATCGCTTACGTCCAGCTGAGTCCAGTGCTTTCTCAATGTCTGACACATATTCGCATTGCTGGATTGTATCCAGTGCAGTATCAATGGTGAGGTAGTCGCCCTTGGCTTGCTCTGTAAGCCGTGTCTGGATCCTTTCTCGAAGAGCAGTGACTCCCTGGCGACGTCCGCTATCTTTCAAGGCTGGCATGTCGTCCATCCGGCGGCTGATACACTGATGCATGTCTCCAACGCTTCGCTTCTCGATGGTCAACCGGTCAAATGCGATGCCTTCCTTCTGCGCAAGCTGATCAAGGCAGCGAGTATCTCCGGTTATCAGAACTCTAGTCTCTCGACCGGGTATGGGCTTTGACGCCCGCGTCAGGAACCGCAACATGCCCTCTCCGACTGTGTCTCCAAGGCCATCAATGACGATGTAGAAGGTGACGTCCATATGCGCGAGGTCCTCATTCCAGAAGAGCAAGTGCTTTGAGATGTCTCTTGGATCGACCTCGCCCAGTTTTTCACAAATTCCTGCCACGGATTTCAAATACCGTCGTTCTGCTTGGGCGAACTGCCACACTAGGCTCTTCGCTACTGATTCTAAATTCGTCGCTTTTTTCAACTCTTCGCGCGAGTCTCCTTCGACAAAGTAGAATGCCGTTGAGATTCTCCTTGTACTTGCATCCGCGGCTCGTTGCTGCTTGAGCCATGATATGATCGTCGAGGCCAAGTAGCTCTTTCCAGACCCTTCCCTGCCCCCGATGGCCAGGATCGGGGCGCCCTCGCCAGAATACCATGCCTTATACTGCGGATCCTCAAAAATCCACTCACCGGTCCCCTTCACGCGACGCCGGATATAGTTCCTATGTATTGTCGCCCAAGATGCGTCCGGCTCCTGCGTGCGCTCGTCCATCTTCGACGCATCAAATGCCAACGCCCGCAACAGCAACCGATTCATCGCAACCGTATCCTTCTCCCCAGCCAGCGTATCGACCAACCCCTGTGTAACAGCCAGCGTCGCCTGCGATGCTTCCGCCGCCTCTGCAGCAAGCGCCATGGTCTGTGCACCAACTAGACGGTTCTCTTTATCCACGAGTTTCTGCATCTGCCCTAGCAGATCAGCAACCATATCCTCTTGCATGAAGAAGATCTTTGTAAAGGCCATCAACTTTGTTCGCTTCGACCGTAGTCGAATTGTCCGCGAACATATCTCCACGAATAACAGTAGGTGCTGTGCTGCTACACGACTGAGATTCGCATCCATACCCGCGCGAATGTGGTAGTCCATCCTTTCGAGGTACTCCGCGCATTGCGACAGCAAATCGGCCAGCTCCTCAAAGATAGCTTGGTATCCCTGCCACGCCCCGATCACAAAACTGAGCGCGTTGAAGCATAGTTCCGACGGACCGTATACCTGCAAGAAAACAACCTAATCAGCCACCAACCCCGTTTCTGTCCTAGCGCTCGAATACTTCAAACGAACCATACTCGCACCCCCAGCCGCAACACCCCCAACCGTCTGAATAGCACTCAGCGCACGATTAAACGCCGTCCGAGTCCCCTCCCTCTTCCCGCCCTTCTCAGCATCCTTGCTCTGCGCGCGATCTAATTCCGCTAGCACGCCCTTTACACTCAGCGGCTGGATTTGTCTCTCGTCGCCGCCAGCGAGTTCTAGTACGCGCGCGTGGACCTGCGTCCATATTGTTGCGAGCTCTTCGTTTATGGCGGGGTCTGTGCCGCGCGGGGCGGACATTCTTGAATCCTCTGTTTACTTCACCCTGAGTGGGGTATAAGACGTTGAGTACGAGATTGGGATGAAGATGAGGGACAGGATCCGTCCGTCTGAAAAATGCTTTGAGCTGAGCTGGAGCTGGATGGAGGAACCCAAACAAGCTCACTACGTAATCTTGCATCTCGACGAACTCTGAACTCTGGTGGCTGGAGCTGAGTCCTCACTTCTCAGCCGTGCAGATGTGCAGTGCGTGGGGTCATGTTCGCAAATCAATTTCCGTATCTGGCAAAGAGTGAAGCCACCGATCGGAGGATCGTCGATTCGCGAATTGCTCACTCGTGCGGAGCGAACTGCGAACATGCTTGCCTTTTTGTGTCTTGTGGAAAATGACGTTTGGTGGGTTGCTGGGGGTTGATTAGGTTGATTAGGTTGAAAGGTTGGGGTGGATATGGATATGTACTGAAAGATAGGCCCACGCATCGACAAAGCTTCCTGGAAGCATCACAATCAGTGCGGCAACCATACCTGTGAGATGGCCAGTCAGCAAGCAGTTGCCTTTCATAAATGCCTACCAGAGATCTCACGTAAACAAAGAAACGAATTCGTGTTTCTAGTGTTGATTCTGGCTTCTGGCCTGCAGAGAGCGGCACGAATCTCAAGTCAGGCTACGAGCATTACGATACATCACGAAATGAAGAAGCCTTAGGTATCACCGCAAAACAAACGTCCAAGCACAAAAGCACAAGAGGAAAGAATCATGGAAATCGAAATCGAGTATTGTCCCGTAACGCCGATTGAAATTGACCAGATAGCAATAGTAATCAAGTATAAGACATCGACATGAAACTTCAAGTTGACCGAGAGGCAGGCAGGTAGGTAGGTAGGTAGGTATGTGTGTCGATATAGATCTGACGAAACGAAATCACGCGCCGATTAGGATTTTTTGAAGTCTAGGTAGCGAAGCGCTTCTTCCTCGCCTCCATGGCCTCCTTATCCTTCTGGCTGAATCCGTTCGAAGCGTTATTCGTGTTCTTCTTTTGTTGGTTCTCCGCGTTCTGCTTCTGTCCCTGTCCCTGCCCGCGGATTCCACCGTGATGTCCCCGGTTACGGTTGTTCCGCCCGCCAAAGTTGCGCCTCTTGCCTCCTCGACCACCCTGCTCATTATCACCGCCACGGCCACGCTTCCTTGACTTCTCCGGAAGAGCCTGATCCAAACGGCCGACGCTCTGCGCTTTCGTCTCCTCCTCACCGGCTGTTCCGAAGCGCTTCGCGCGCTCGAGTTTCTTCGTTGCCTCGTCGATAGCGGCCTGCGAGTCCTCTGTGACGCCGAACTTCTCGGCGCGAGCCTTGCGCTTCTTCAGTTCCTCTTCGAGATCCGTCACTGAGAGGCCGATTGAGAAGTTCGGCGCGGGCTTTTCTTCTGCGGGTTGTTGTGCTTCCTCTGTTGCACCGGTAGTTGCCTCTGCGCCTGTATCTTCTTGGGCGCCGGCTCCGGCGACCACATCCTCTGTCTCCGCCTCCTCAGCCTTAGGGGCCTCCTGCGCAGGAGTCGCATCTGCAGCGGGGGCGGAAGCAGGAGCAGTTTCAGCAGGCTTCGCAGCCGCAGGCGCGGTAGCTGTAGTTGGGACATCCTCGTCCTCCCAGTCAATTACATCCTCGGCGTTCTCGGCCGCGGGAGCAGTGGCAGCGGGCTTCGCGCTATCGTCTTCCTGCAAGCGCGCGACGAGCTCGGCCTTCTTGCCCGTGTGAGGGAGGTTGCGCGACTTGAGGATCTCGATGAGTTCGGCGTTGGTCTTTTTGGCGTAGTCGGTGGCCATTGTGAGTTATTTCAGGAGTGTTCCGGTTGATTGGATTTGAGGTGTCAATGTGTCAGATTGGACTATGTAACGATTGAGATTGGAGTGTTGTGTTTCGAGTCGAGTCGCAAGGGACAGGAGTAGGTTAGGTTAGGAAAGGATGTTATGGGCGAGCGAGCGAGCGAAGAGATAAGGGTCGGCTTTATGGTTCTCGGTGACTTGATGAGCGCGATATTGATTTAGAACCAGCAGCGCCTTATGTGAAAGAATACAAAGCGATGTGGTTGTGAAAAAGATGGTTACAAAGAGTCGTCCGGCGTCGTCCTCGGGTCGGACGCGTTGACGCGGGCTGGACTCGGAGGCTGTCACGTGCAGCACGTGATCTGGACTTTCTTCAGGCTCGAAGTCGCCTTTGAGCAGTTGCGTGTCGAGTACACTGGTTGCTGGTCAAAGAATACATTTTTAAAAAAAAAAAATAGGCGGAGACTCAAAGTACTTTACGCCGCGCGGTACCAGGAGGCTCTCGCGTATCGCAAGTAAACCATATATATCCTCGGCCGCCCCGATCGTCTCAACACTGCTCCTATTTCACAGGGACCACGTCAACAACACCAATGCAACAGGGATCACAGCTGGGAATCGGCAATCGCGAGACAAGTTCAAGCGCCTCGGAACATTTACGAAGAAGCTTATCAACATCGGTGCGTCCGAGTTTGGGAAAACGTTGACAGCTGAAAGGCGGGAAGCTTGAGTGATGTGGCAGCGGATCTGTGGTTGTGGCGAGCGAGGTCCCTGACATCATTGGTTGCATTGCCACAGGTCTAGCTGTCTGGTGGCTCAGACGGCTTGGGACGGGAGTATACGGCGACGACCACGGGATCATGATCTTGTACGGATTTTACGAGTACTTAAGCTTTGCGTGGTCACTTGAGTCGTCAGTAACGTCTGGCCGGGGTATGCGCAGCAGTATCAAAGGGGAGGCTCTACTTAGTAGCCATTAGGTCGACTGTTAAACAGCCTAGCATGCCAGCAGGATAATATCCAGGAACTTGCACCATGACTACTACTGCCAGGCGTACTTGAACAGAGCTTGTGACTCGCCACTCGCTAATAGATTATCATCAGCACGTGATTTGGGGCTGTGGTTTAGTGGTATAATGTTCCCTTAGCATGGGAGAGGTCCTGGGTTCGATTCCCAGCTGCTCCACGTTTTTTTGCTGTTTCCACAACCATCCAGATGATCGTGATGGCCTTTTGCTCCTTTTTTTGAGAGAATATCGCTATCCTACAGGGCATGGGTGTTGGTGTTCGTTATGTGGCTTGACTTGGCAGTTAGTTGAAAGCCTACCGTCATTATTGTTCAAATTGAAAATACCTTCTATCGTGATGATAAACTAATCCGAATATCCAGTACCCCTGATCCAAATCGACCTACTCTACTCATCACCAGTCTTAACCAAAAACTCAGGAAGCCTCCTAGATACATCATCCCAACTCTCCACCCCGTCAACCAATGTCCTAACCGCACGAAGCACACCTTCCTGCGAAGCCCGTACCTGCTTCGTACTATCCCGCTCACATAACGTCATCGTGTCGTCTCTCACCGAGTCAAAGTCTACCAGCGGAATACCAAGCTCGTCGTTCGAGGAGTCGCCCGTGCAACAGGATATCCCTTGGTCACGGAGTCTCTCGGAGACTGACACTGTGAGAGGTGCTAGATCTGCATGTGTGGAGAGGGAAACAATGAGGACTTTCGTGGGTGCGACTGAGATGGGTAGGGAGAGGACACCTCGCGCTGGATCATTGGGACAATGCCAGTATGCATGTTTGAGGATGCTATAGAGGATGCGGCCTATGCCGAAGGAGGGCTCGATGGCGTTTGGGATTACTCGCGGATGTTATCCGTCCGGGTTCGTTTGACAATGCTGAACATGTCTTCTGAGAGTTCGGTCTTGCCGGGGAGGCCTGGGACATCGATCGGGATTCAGTTGTAGGTCTTTTGACTAGGTGGAATTTTGGGATGATTTTTGCCACCTTCTGGATCGACGAAGTGTCCTATCTCGGCCATGAGGAATTCCCCGACGCGGAGAAGGCCAGACCGCGGGGATACCTCGTTGCGGAACGATTCGCCGATTAAAGCAGACGCGAATGGCATTGAGTTCTGATTGTAGTCGAGAAGTTTCTTGAAATTCAAGAATTGACCCTGTGCGGTTTCTGGCCGAAGATACCCAGGGGAGCGCTGCTGGGCCCGATTGCTGTCTTGAACATTTAAGTTGAAGGAGACCGGTGGTAGAACGGTTGCACCTCCATCGGGATTTCGAATGCCATACTTCTTGATAATTGCGCCGAGTTCAGGTCCGTCGTAGTTGTCGATCTAATCATCGTAAGGATTATGGCGATAATAGGGCGGTTATATATTTACCTTCGCAAATATTTCCTCACATCCCCTCACCACAGGCATCATCAAGCCTCGTAGCTTTAGCACCTTTCAGTCGACCCTCGAGCACGGTCTCGACGAGATGGTCGGCACGCAAAAACTCGCCCTTTACTGAGTCTTTGCACATCCAATCTTCGAATCTGTCACCATGACCGCTCGTCTTGAACACCTCTTCTAAAGTTAAGATTGTGCAATCGAGCTCTAACATATCCTCCTGCAGGACGAAGTGCTTTCGCCATAGGTTCACAATGCTAGATTGAAGTGCGCAGCCCGGAGGCCCATGGTCAAAGAGGCCTCTGCGGTCGCCTTTGTTGTCGCGGCCGAGTTTCCCCCATGTTCGATAGATCTCGAAGGACTCGGTGTAGAAAAAGCGTCGTTTGAGAAGTGAGCTTGAGAAGGAACGATGACTCAACTGAATGCGTGATAAAGGAGGGTTGGCTAAGTACATAAAACTATAAATTGGGAATGTTGATCTTGGATATTGAAAAATGAAAACCTATATTTTTGAAGGCAGGGTGTTCTGAAAGGTTAGCAAGACCAAAAACAATATGTATACTCCAGAATGTACAGCACGCATTTTGGGATAACCCGTACAGAGCGCCGCAGGAGAGAGGGCACAGTGTTGGCACAAGGAGCCGTGACTCATCTAGCGCAGCCTCTTCAAGCAACAACAAACGCTACAATGGAATGTTGACTACCGGCAGCTACCATGTGCCGATCGGATTGCTGCGATATGGACTTGGAGCGAGACGTTGTCATATTCGGTTTTGCGCTGGCCTGTGCCGCATAGACAGAAAGTATCTGTGGAGGTCCCCTGTAGTGGACTCCTCACTCTCCCGTAGATACTCAGAGCATGTGCGTCATGGATCACGGGGCAACAGGCGCAGCTGAACTGCGGCGCGCCTTGCGTTCCTGCAGCAAAGTCCAACCCCGATCGGCGCTCTGCAGCTTCATCGCGATATCAACTAAATTCTCGCATGCTTTCGAGTCTCGCGTCGCTAAACTGCAGGAAGCAGGGGACAATGATTATAAAAGAAACTTTAACGAGACCCTGCCCCTGATCCTATCTCCGATTGGGGTTCTAGGCTCATGATTGGCTTTGGTGGCTGAGATAGACATCCCTGTCATTCCCATCGAACGGTTTGATTTACCGCAATCTCCACTTAGGGTTTCCAGCACCGCCATGGCCTTCGCTACCTTTGACGAATCCCTTTGCTGAAGTCGCATTTGTCCAGCAGGCTAAATTAGGGCCCCAGTGCTCCGCCCTTGTGAGCCGGCCAGTCTCGGGCCATCGTGAACTGCCCAAGGCTGAGCGATTGTTTTAGCGGCGGATCTGGACCCACGGCTCAGCGCCCTCAGGGCTCAAGCAGCGAGCAATCCCCGGGATTCGACTGCCAGCCGTTCTGATCCATAGAGAGTCCTTCTTTGGTTCACGGGCCGTTCCAAACGCAACTTTGAGCGGAGGTCTCAGCTTCGAACCTGGTATTTGTCTTTGGGACTGTCACTGGCTAGGGGTGTGGTCCCAGAAACGTCGTTGTCTGTGACAGTAAGACGGTTGCTATCCAATCCGGTCTCTCTATAGCGGTGTTGGCTGTGCAACGAGGGGTTCGGAGCGAACATTCTAATCGCTCCGCATTGTTTTCGCGTCAGGGGCATCGCTGCAGGAAGAAAGTTCATTGTTAGTAGTGAAAGAGAGTCTCGACGATTTGTACAGATGCTGAGGTATTGGTACCCGGTACTTGGGAGCCTTGTAGTGCGCCTTGCTCGTCTGCGCCGGTAGCGGGGTAGACGCGATTTTTCTTTTTTAGGAGCCCAAGACAAACCAACAGTAAACTTGTATCGTGTTAGCGACTGCTTTCATGCACGAGGAGATGAGGTTGAGATACGAGGAAGTGGACACCGGTCTCTCCGGGGTTGATCTTCCTTGGTCACTGACCACCACCTGACCTTGCTGACTGTGCCTCGCGAGATCCTCAACCTCATCCCACGCCTTAGAAAAATGCCCGACTCTTCGTCAAATCAGGCCACTTGACTCTACAGTCACTGCCCAAATTGAGCTCTGAGCTACTGCAGAACTCCTGTGCCCACCAAACTCGCAACGCCGTTTGTTCCTTCAGTCGGCGGGTCCGGATTCTGTTATTATTCCTCTTTTTCTCTATGGCCGCTCTGCTAAGACCGTCTCTGCGCTACTTGGTCGCCACTCGCTCCAGCTTAACCTGTCAACTATCACTGTCAACCAGGCTCCGAAGCCGGTTATACCGCGTCCCTGAATTTCTGCCAGTCGTCGCATGCAAAATAAACGACAGAAAGGGTGGGTCGACATGGCTGTCTCCCGTTACCCACATTCCTATCGCCCACAGTACCCGCGAGCCAACGTTTGACCGTGATGAGTCGTTGAGTCGTTGACCCTCTTACCCCTCGAGAACCACGCTTGGTCCATTTGATGCTGCGAAGAAAATTTGTGCAGTTCTTGCGCCAATGATACCCTTCGTCACATCAGCGTCGAATCCGAGACCGGTGTCGATCGCTCACATCGCGCCAGGATCCCTCGTCGTCTCTAGATAAATCTTGCCCTGCGAATAGGGATTTGATTCCCCCACTGGGCCCAGCTGCTCCAACAGGGTTAGATTTAGCGCGAGGCACGTTCCCACGTAGAAAAAGGTCGAGAACCCATATCTATTTCTGAGTCAAAAGACCGCTGCGATCCCAGTTCCGGGGTTCCCACTTTCTCGACCGCTACTATCGTTCATTTTTTACATGCATAGCTGATTCCTGTCTCTCGTATTCCTTTTCGGACTTGGTCGGTACTGCGACCTCTGACGTGGTCGTGCTTCCTGCAGAGACCCAGCTCGGATCTATTTTGCCTTCTTAGCCACAACGGACATGTCTTGTGGCGGAGCATCTGCATACATGCTTCAGTGATACCTGCCACTGAAGCATGTATATTGCTGTCGCCTATTGATTTTTCCTTTCGCTTTACGACCGAGCTACAGCTTCATTTCTTTCGCTAGCTGCCTCACTTTTTTTTTTCGCGACGTCATTTCTTTATTCTTTGGAAAGGTGCCGGTTTCCTTTTCTTACTTAACGATACCCTCGCATTGTTTGCGACTGCCGCACCGTTTTTCTCGCTTAGATATACTACCGCTCGCGCGAACCGATCTCTTGGGTCTTATACTACAAATACTCAGACTGCATAATATGTCCGCAACGTGTGAGTGCAGACTTCCCCTTTTGCAATTAAGCTCAAATGAATACACTGACAAAGGTATCTTTTCTAGTGTTATTATAATATCACGTCTACTCCGCGGACGGAATGATTCCAAACTCATATTATTCCGTGCCACGTTCCCTTTGTTACTCTGAAGACTGGAGCTGGGATTTCCAGCCAGGATTGCACTATGTCGTACAAGTCTGATGGTGGGCGAATACCCCGGTTGAGGGAATTCGGGCATCAGGCTCGAAACGCCTCGACGACTGCGATCGCCACTCAGTCCAACCCGTATGGATCGGCGACTGCGACATCGTCGAGGCCACAGATCCCAAGGCTGACGACAGGGTCAACAAAAACGAGAAGGGCGGCCTCGATGTCTGAAGCAGAGGAATATCGCCCAATCGTCACACAGTCGAACTCCATCTTGAATCCTGATCCTCGTCCGTACATGTCTCCTCGAGCACCCACTCATCCACCAGATCCTCACAATTTCACGTTTGACCGACACGTGCCGCAGGCCCTGCATACCCCTGTCGTGCCCCAGGCTCCTATCGACAAACGCCCTCCCATCCAAGCTCGACCACGAAACGTTCTGCGGAGGAAGGCGCCCACGATAGGTCAGCACAACGCCAATGAGAAGTCACAGGTCCAGTCGATGAAGCCCGGTGGTTTGAACGTGATCATACCAAATAGTGCCGCCTCCGATCAATCCCAACCAAGCTCGTCCCAGTCGTCAAGCCGAACAGAAATAGCCAGGAAAACTCCATCACCAATGGTTGCCCCGAACCAGCCTACAACCTCCTCTGCGGAGCAGCAGGTACACAATGGACCCAAAGAGCTAGCAAGCCTCCGGACCACCGTCAACACCCAGAACCTACCACCGTTTACACCTATATTTCCTTCCACCAGCACCCCATCCACCAGATACTCTGGATCCCCTGGCGTATGGAGTGTGACATCCGCGTCAACTCCTGCTTCACTGTCGTCGTGCTCACCTGGTATTACTCATCCCATCAAGGTTGGTTCTCGAATAAGGCAACCAAGTCCCTCCCAGACTAGGCTCCCCGTTTTCTCACCCCAAGGACAGAGGCCAGGCTTACCGAGTAGCCCGGCCGCTGGAAAACTCCCACATCTGGCCCCAGGATACGGATCAGCTACATCGCTACTTGGTGGTGACCGCGAGGATTCCACTGAAAAAACCGAAACTGCAAAGGCTCCGCCTCCACCGCCTAGTTCACTGCCCAGAAGGACATCGATGCAGTCGAGCATTCCGAGGCAGGCCAAGTCAGACCCTGTGACCCAAAAGACGGAAAAAGTGGAAACCAGAAAGATACCTGATCCTAGCCATACTGCCGAGCGCCGGACCGTCCCGAAACCTTCAGTCAAGATTCCTGTTAGGCCAAGCCGAGAAGGCACAGACAGACTAGATGTTGAGCCATCGCCTGTCGTCAAAGCAAACATATCACCTTGTGTGATCAAAGGCCACAAGCGACGCATTTCCCAGGAGAGCTCCACTGGCTTGGTTACTAATCAGTCTGCGGCCACATCGGTCGATTCCCTCAACTCTCTGGCTTCGTCTCGAATTCGCAGTCCAACCTCGCCCGAGTTAGCGCGGAAGTCGCCAAAGACATTGACCAAGGGCCCGCCGAAACTTACACCCACAGACCTCAGCCCTGGAAAGACTTGGAGGTTTGGACTCTTCCCTAGAAAGTCAAAACCTGAGCTGGATCGCCAAAATGAGACGCGGCCTACGCGAAAGGGTCCCGCTGCCGGAACAGGTCATGAGGGTTATGGAAAGTATGGCCAGCGTGGCCGCAAAAACAGTGTCGGCAGCACCAGTGACTCGAGAGCAAGGTCAACAAGCACAACAAAGTCTGTTTCCAGCAAGGCCAGTGGCCGGAGTCGAGCCGACACGGAACTCGACGACTTTCTTGCCGCGCGGCTGGAACCAGTGTACATGAACGGCGGTGGTTTGGATGGGGCAACTCTGTCACGGACACAAAGCGAGCAGAGCGTCGGCACGCTTAGCACTAAGTCTGCGCCTGCCAACGATCCCATTATGCCTGCTGGGTTTCACTATGAGCCTTCTGTGGCTTCAAATCCAAGTAGGTTCAAAGAGTCGCATAACAGAGACTTCTCTAGTCCGGCGACAATTTCTGCAAACAACCCGACCAGGGTCCCAACACTTGCCAACCCTCAGCAGCCAAATAGTCGACCACTTGTCAAGCCTATCCAGGATCTGACTCGGGAGACACGATCCGATACCTCTGCACCTATCTTGTCGCAGTCTCAGCTGAAGAAGCCCTCCAAGCGAGGACTCAACCTCAAATGGCCATTCTTTCAGAAGGAGGAGCCTGGAGCTCCCAACGCCAGACCTGCCGCTCCGGCCTCTCAGCTCCCTGCTCAAGTCGCTACTTTCGAAAGCCGTCGACCAGTTGCTCACTATGCCTTGATAGACACTGATTCTGATCCGTTGGAAGAGATCTTCCACAACCTGGAGGACTCTCCGCCGACGGAAGAGACCGAAGATGAAGACAACATGCAACCCGTGGAGGTCCCCGAAGCCCTGAGCATCAGAAAGCAATCTATCCTTCTTCCCTCTCCGCCAAAGCTACACAGCGAGTTTCCCGCGCGACCGCCTGTTCCGCCGAAAATTGATCCTCCGAAGGAAGCCATTGCGCCGAAGCAAGAAAAGAGTCCTGAAGAGCGTCCAAGCCGACTAGCATCTATCGGCCGGATCCCGCGTGTTGTTTCCCGACGCGATAGACAGCACAAGCCAGCCTTTCAGTCTTTTTCTCGACCATTCAGTGTTGCCGATTCTCCCTCTTTGACTGCCTCCGCTCCTGAGCAATTGCAAGGCTCCAGCCCTAATCGACAAGTTCAAGCTCCGAGCCCCGAAACGCACCGGAAACCGGAGAATACTGGTTGGAGTCTGATCTCACCATTCGGTGACCCCTCGAACAGTACTGTCCTGGATTTGCTCACCGGGTCTTATGCCAAGAATGAGTTCCTTGCATTCTCTCCTCTTCGAAAGGACTCTGTGTTCTCGACATCAAGCGAGTCAGAGAGTCTGGCCGCCATCACCGCAGTGGTTCCGGGACCGGAAAGTGAGCTTATGGAAGACGAAATCTGGGGCGAATACGACGAGTTCATTGACCATGTTCTCTCGCCGGAGTCTCCTAACCTACCATTTCCTCGACCAGAGCATCGCCAGAAATTCGAGCAGGCAGCAAGGGCAAGCCGTGCTCTTCAGCTCGGACTCAACAGGAAACTTGCGGTGCCGGCGACGCCGCCCGAGCAGCCGAGACTTTCTCTGATCCCTGCGTCGCCTCCAGGAAGCGGTGATTCGATTCGCTTACGCCGTTCCAAGATCGCAAACGCCCTTCACTCGTCCCCGAGCCTAACCTCGCAGCCGTCGGTCAGTGATATGATGGTACGTTTTCGCGATGACCACGAGGTGCCGGATCACAGCATCACCGAAATGCCAACGCCCGTGATCTCTGTAGACCAGCCACAGTCAAGCCTCCTGAGTACACCAAGTCTCGGTCCATCTCCGAGCTTCGAGAATTGCCGTCAACGAAACACAATCCTGTTTGATATCGCCGAGCGCGACCGCGAAGGCCCAACAGCCCAGACAAACATCCGATCAGGGTCACTGATGACCAGTCGCTGGCTATCTTTTGGCAGGGTACTGTTCAGTCCTGCGCACAACCATGTCAAAGAAGGAGAACAGAAGCGGATTCTTGTAGTCGACGGCCTCGGAAACGACGACTGGTCGTTCTACTGCGCCCTGACGTACCCAAACTCCGACGTCTACTGCCTTCATGAGAGACCAACCCCGACCGCGTCTAGGCACCCAGCCGCCTGGCGGCCCCCATCAAACCACCACACCATCCACCACGCTAGTCTCGAAGATCCCGTCCCCTTCCCGAAAGGCTTCTTCGCCGTGACGGTCCTGCGCTTTCCTGCCGCCTGCTCCGACGCCGGCCAGAACAACATCATCTCAGAATGCAAGCGCGTCCTCCGACCCGGTGGGTATCTAGAAATGAGTATCCTCGACCACGACATGGTAAACATGGGCGTACGCACGCGCCGAGCAGTCCGCAAACTCAAGGAAACAATGTACCTCTCTGACGCAAGTATCAGTCTCAAACCAGCAAGCGACAACATCCAGAAACTCCTCGGCAGCCACGGCTTCGACAATCTCCGCCGATGCATGGTCCGCATCCCCGTCGCAGGGATGATCGTCCGCTCCTCCGCCTCTTCTTCATCAACTACATCCTCCTCCAACCCATCAACCCTCACAACCGCACCCGTAACATCCTCCATCGCGCTCTCCGCAAGATCCGACTCCTCGCATCGGTCCCATATAAACAACGAGAAGTCCTCCTCAAATGATACCGTCCTCTCGCTAGGCGATCTACTATCTGACCCGTCGCCATCCCCCTCCAACGACGAGTCCATCCGCAAGATCGTCGCGCGCGTCGGCCGCTGGTGGTACACTCGCTGCTATGAGAGCCCTGTCTTGCCTAACGGAGACGTCGACCGCAGTCTCTGGGCTGATCGGAAGGTTCTCCGTGAGTGCCAGCAGCGCGGGACGGGGTTCCGGTTGCTTATTGCGTATACGCAGAAGCCGAGTGAGAAGAGGAGGACTGCGAGTGTTTAGGCACAACACACACGTACGACTCACAACCACCGAAATGAGATATCTCAATACGAATTCGCCCTACCTCGCTTTTTTATAGTGATGACACACAACCAATGATTCACGATGCATTGCATTTTGCTATTTTACATTACTCTATACCACGGGCTATACTTAATGGTTCAGCAACAGCGACCCAGACGCTTGAGCTCAGATTTTGTTTATTCCTTGTCTATGCTTGATTCCCCATCGTCATTTGATGTCTTTTGAATTTGATTTGTTTGATTTGGTATATACCTTGGCGGCTGTATGATCCTTTATGACTGATGCACATGTACTTCAATTCTTATCTATTTCCTACCACGAAGCTGGCTTTTGGGTGGACTTCTTTTTGCTTTCCCGCTTTTTCTGATTTACTCTTTGTTATAACATCCATAAGAACAAGACTGTAGCCAGCAATGGCATACTTCAGGAAGATGCAGCGCAGGAATAATATGGTAAATAACGGCCTCAAGCCAATTTAATGACACTCTGTCCATTCCAGAACGGAAATAAATCCTCTCTTATATCTAGAACAGTATACAAGTAAATGGAAATACACTACCACAGGTATCACAATCCTGGTTATGGCTTCGATGTCCCGAGCCCCAAATCCACCAACCTCTTCAACCCCTCCTTCTCCCCCGCAAGCATAGAGCACCTCATCCGCAACTGGTCCCTTTCGAGCTTAACAGCTTCCAGCTCCGATTGGAGCGCGTTCATCTGGTCGACTTTGCGCTGCCGGTAGCGCCGCGCGGCTTCGGTGTTTGATTGGCGCTTTGTTATTCGCGTTGTTGGGGATGCTGGGGAGCTTGCTTGGGTGTTTGGTTTTGGAGAAGCGGAGGAAGGATGTGGGTAAAATTTAGGGTTGGGGTTGAGCGTCGGTGATTGCCGGGACCTTGATACTAATACTGATGATCCTGAAGCGCAGTCTATAAATTCGAGGATTCCTTCCCGGTCTGATGCGGCTGAGGCTGGGATGCTGCTTGTGGAGCTAGATCCGGGAGGTGAATTTCGCGGTGTGCTTTGGCAGGCAATAGGTATAGTTGTTGGTGCTGGTCCTGGGGTAGAGGACGCAGATCTTGACGTTGATGTTGGCGACGCAGTAGAGCTCCATGTGAAATCTGGAAAGACGCAATTTAGGGCGCTGAATGCATCGAGATCATTCGGGCAGCCTGTTGGGAGATTAAGATCGACCCAACTAAGGTCTGGGGTAAGTCCTGTCGGGAAGAGCTCGTCGTCGTCGTCGTAATCGTCGAAGTTGACGTCGAAGAGAGTCGAAGTTGATGCTTGCCTGTATCTGTTAGTCAGATGCATTATCCACTGTAGCATGGGAAAGGAAGTATGCCTTACATGTCGCTTGATACTATGTTCAGCCCCACTGAGTGTTCAGATAGAATCGCCGATAAGTATAACAGCCGCACTCGTACTTGGTGTTTCTGGGTGATCCCATTACGAGGTTCGTTCAAGTGTTTGAACTTGATACCAGTGCGACGCGGTTCTTATATCACAGAGTAGTATCGGAACGAAGCAAAAATAAGATGGCAGTAATTGACCCCTTGGGGCCCTTTTGTGGTGATGGCGTCGGAGCGAGAAGGTCGCAGCAGGGCTTGGCCTTGAAGTATACGATTCTACAACTTGCACTCTAGAGTTCAACCACGCTAGGCGGAATCAGGAAAAAAGCTATTTGAATGATGAATCTAGCTATATCTGGCTATGTGATACAAGCTATGCATTGCTCGTAGATTCAGAAGACGAATATACGAGGATCCTTAATATTCTGGCAGCGACCAAACTGCTCCGAGAGACGCCCCACTTGGCTTCGGCGATGGTTGGCCTCGAGATAAGACAGCCCATCAGACCAGATGGAATAAAACCGCCAGCTGAAGGGTATATGGCAGGGTGGTTGGCCTCCCGATGCTTTGTGGCATATTTGGCACCATATAAGATGTAGTACCCACCGTACACTGGCATCTAGAATTTTTTCATGTATAGAAACGCCCGCGATTAGGCCAGTCAGAACGCAGGCAGGCTGGATATACCCTTCAAAATCAAAGTCATGGGGGGGGGAGGTACCTATTTGCGTGTTGACTTACTATTAAATAGACTATGTTGTAGAATCTAAAGTGTGAAGCTTTGTGTCCTTGGGCGGGAGTTTAAATATAATCATGCTGGGGACTAGGTTGTATAAATTCTGCTGGACAAAGTAACAGGGTAGCTATCATAGAGGTCCAGTTTGAATATTCTTCTTTCAAGTATTAAGTCAGGCTTATCAATCTTGTCGCCACGGTGCCATTCGCGGGGCTTGCGTACTGTTTTGGTGTGAACTTTGAAGCAGAAATCCTAGGGTTCCTTCCATGATTCATCATCGGTCTTGGGGGACTGGCTCTCAGGATGATGGTGGCTTATAGAATTTATTATTTTCTTTTTCTTTTTTCTTTTTTTCTTTTTTTTTTTTTTTGGAAAAAGGCCCGTTGAGATTCGAAGTATTTGTTTGAAGATCAGCCAGAGATCATGGATTTCAGTCTTAAGATGCCTGATGCTTAAAAGATTTGTCTTGAGCTAGCCCTGTCCGTGGCTCCAAACCACATAGAGCATCTGCTTTAACGTCCAAGTATAGAAGCGAGCTCATTGGCTGTCCAAGAGCAGGTGCGTCACGAAGATTGAGTATTCCTAAGATGAAATGAAGCCCTACTTCATGATACCTTGGATGCCCTACTTCGAATATTTCGCCGCCTTATCAGGCTCGTCACATGCGACCCCAGTATCTTCTGACTCATTCTGCTCCTTTCAACAAGAGTGCCGAAGAGCCTCGCAGTGCCTATGATTGATGTGTCTTGTCGAATTGGCCTGTCAAGAAAAGGTGTGCTGCAATGGGGACAATGAGGTCTTCCTTGACGTCGTCGCGGTTTGGCATTATGTCGAACGTGACACTATCACATTGCGCAAGTTTCGTCCACTTAACAAGCATGACAGCTCTAATATGGACCGCGGCATCCGTATGATGTGTTTTCTCAAATTGTCCAGTCGAAAGAGTAAGGACACTGAGCCGGGAAGTGAAATGCGGATACTTCTCACCAAACTCCCGAGTACAGGAAAGTGTTCGGCACGAAAAACCAAATGACGCGGTAATTGATGTCGGTCTGCTCATTTCCACAGTTACAGCAATCACAGTCTGTCACAGGTACTCGGATAATCCCTTCTCTGACTGGCTTCCCGTTCCCCATTGTTGTGTATGCCTTGGCTTCCAGTACGACTAACCCCGCCGCAGGTTCGTCGTTGGCATATTTCATCGTGTAATCCATATCGCCAGTCAGCAGCTTTTTGGCTCGTCTGACTTTCTACCGAAAGGCTACAAACGGTAAAAATATCACCAGAAACCGACGTACAGTACTGGCTGTATCCGATGGACTCTCGCTCTCGCGGCTCCCGGTCCCAGCCTATGCGCGTGATTTGTGGTTATTGAGTCGGGACTACACGTTAGTATATCATCAAAGTATAGCGAGCAAGTGCATGTTAGAGTGCGACCAGATCGCAAAATAAATCAGGAGTTATGCGTTCTCGATTGCAAACAAGGGAATCTCTAACCATCATAATGATCTCTATTAGTATGATTCGTACAGAGGGTAAATTATCCTATGGGAAGATTACCAGCTGTTGGAAGTAGGTATCACTACCTAAAGATGGAATTGCCGCTGAGGGATTTGTATCTCTCTTGGCTAGACCCTGGTATCTCTGCGTAGTGCTCTTTCCACCTTCGCGGTGGGTAATTAGTGTAGCCAACATACACAGTACAGCATTCACCAGTTTGAGCCAGTATAGTTTAAATATCATAGCCTTAAATTTTACTTATATGGCCTGGTATCTCTGGCTAATGGGCTGCCCTACCAGGAAGACACCTATTGCGGCCCTATACATAGATCTGCTAATATATCAGTGAAGTACAGCAAGCTTTCTCCTATACTTACATGGCCCGGTATATCTGATGTGTTGGATTGGCTGTGCCACGCCGTAGACAAGGATAGCACAAACAGCCATGATGGCGTCGGCTGTGAGCATGTGGGGAAATGCCCAAGTAATATAGGGTTCGGCATATCGAATATTTGGATTAAATGAAGTAAAAAGGGTTGGTTCGCAATGTCTCTTTAACCAAGGCCAACGGATCTTGCTAGAGCGGTCGGTTGCATTCCGGAGTATTCTCCCTCACAAAGGCAGATCATAGCGCCAATCGCATTTATATGGGGAAAGGGGCCAGTATATGGGGACCATGCTGTTTGATTTCATCCTAGGGCAGATGATGAAGAACATCCAGAGTGATATGCCGTAAGGGTGCTTAGAATGCCGCCGTCGGAGGGGGATGTGGACCAAGGTAGAAAGGGCAAGGCTGGATAGGGACAAGTATGAGAGAGGCGGCTGCGAGAAATGGAAAAATTCGACTTTTATGCCTAGTTCTGCATCCCAGTGCGCATGAGAAGTACGAATCATATCAGCCGCCACCTGTAGCAAAAGTCCGGGGATCGGACAGAAATGATGAAGTATAAATCGCTAGAAATCAGTATCCGAACGACAAGGGATAATTCGCCACCATCTATACTCGAATCGCCATCAACTTCCATCTAGTCAAAGTTCAAGTTCCAGCCGGAAGGGGGTGTTAGAAGCCTCAGTTGTTGTCTCTTCGTTGGAGGTCTCGGTCGAATCTGGATATGTAGTAACAGCATCAACCTGATGAGCGTCGCCTATTGGGGAGCATAGACTCTTCGTACATCGCGTTGAGTTTCTGTCTGAGACATATCGGCAGGGGGAGTGGGCGAATCTCTGTCTGTATCGGCGGCGAGATCAGAGAAGCGGTTCTTGTGCGCTTGATTGCAAAACTATTGCCCTGCCAGGCTGCTTCCGGATTCTCCGCGAGATAGTCAGCAATATCTCGTTTGGATACGATATTGTCGGTTGCACATTCTAGTGCACCAAGAGTCGGGACCATGACATTGACGACGGGCACCGGACGGCCTTTTACCCTGTCTGTCTGTCCCATGCAGTGACCGATCTAACGGAATAATACTTAGCAGCGGAGCATCGTAGCGTTCGATTTTTTTTTGGGTGCGCAGCTCGACGATTGTCTCCCAAAGTACTACCATGGTCATATCAGAAAAAGCGCACAGCTCTTCCGTCGACAACTATGCCATAAACCTCTCTGCGATAAATAGAATAAAGCTAATGGCTTACGCCTTGAGTTAGATCAAGCACCGCGACTGACTCCTGTCTGGAGATTCTACGCAAAAGAAATGCAGGGTGGGCATTGAGGTATTGTAACGGGAAGTGCCTCAACCTTCAGGCATGTCTATCACTATGCAGAAGAGTGCATGCAAGGTATTGCCCCGTATATTAAAAGCCGCTATCCTAGTTGGTGCTGCCCGTATGATAGGGGTTTTATTTGGGTGCGCTTTAACTGCCAATTCCTCATAGATTCACTGAATGATAGACGTCTTTGCCGTTCCGGCCTCAGAATCGTGGTTAATGCGAAGTTGTTCAGTAAAGCCCGTATCAAAGTGGTTGATAACACTATCAGATAAATAACCTTGTTCCAACGTGAGTCTGGATACAGTAATAACGCTCGTTGATGGCTCTGAGGCTGGCATGAACCTTCTTTTTTGTGTATCCCAGAAGTCGACATCAACGGCTTCGTAATGGCGTCGCAGGCATTTCTCACAAACCGACCAGTCAGTCCGAGCTTATACCCTCCAACGTACCTCCCAATCACGTCTGTCTGCGTGACGATGCGGCACCGTCTAGGTCATCGACTTGTCTTATTCCCATGGCGGAAGGCGTCGACTTCATTAGCGTTTAACCCCGCGCAAAGTACCTGCTTTCGAGGATTAGAAGAGTATTTCGTGGTGAGTGCTGCCTCTTCGTTCAATTAAGGAGCTGACTTTTCCTTGCCTTTGCCCTTTTTGGCTACCGGCTCTGGAGTTTCCTGGGCGGGGGTGCCTGCGGCCGAGGTGTTTTCCTCGTCGCTATCAATGGGGGCTCTCTCTTTCCTGGCCACCATGGATAAATCGATCAGAGGGAGAGTGTATATTCGATTAGACGGAGGAAATATGAATAGTCCCTCGTAATGAGTGCGAATGTTTGCTGGTTCGAACATCGCAACGTAAGCTCGCGCGGGTACCAGTATGGAACAGCCATAATAGAGCCTACATACATATCACCCATAACCAGCGCGTATGAAGCAGTCTCTTCCAAGTGGCGGCTCGTGGTAACCCCTGTGAACACAGGCTCTCTGTGGCTATTGGTAGCCAGGACAGCCTCGAAATGGGTGTCCCATACTGCCGCCGTAATGGCTGGCTTTATTGAGGAGTCAATTTGACTACCTGTGTTGGAACCACTGTCGCCGTGTTCTACCTTATCTAGGGATTGTTGACCCCCAGGGTCCTAGCAGAATTTGCCCAGAGTTTCTAGGATGACTTTTCAGGAAGCACATTCACTTAGGGTGGGACTTGCAAAGGAAGCGTTTCGCGAATTTGCGAGTCCAATATGTTATGGTATGTGTGCTGTGCTGTTCAGGATGCAGCAGGACAGCATCGCAGCGCTGGGGCATGAGGAGAAGAAAGGAAGTGAAAGCCCGTTATGTGTCCGCTTATGCTGATCTGATTCGTACTCCGGGCGTTCATCGAAACCATGTTATCGAATCGAACTGGGCTAGATCTCCAGCTAGGCCTTCGTTGGTAGCGAAGGGCTCATGAGGGAGAGGCTCGTGTGGTGGTAGTTGCCACAGCCGTTGTGCTCCCGAATGGTTTCGGGGACATTGGCCTGGTAGTCCTAGGTGTGTTTGGTCATTATGATTAGGAGTATGTAAACTCTTTGCGAGACCTGGCGATGTCCTCGTTAGCTCCGCCTTTTCTACTAGGGCTACGTGGGACGGAGGGAACTCACTTCAACTCATATCTCAACGGCTTCACTGCATAGAGGACCTCCTATTGCCCGTTGCTCTCGTGGGAAATACCTTGTATCAAGCCGCTTGCCCAAACTCGACTCCGTTATCAACAACCGTCTACCCCCGTCTCAGCGCAGAAAGATATTGTCGTTGGTCTCGAACATGGAACGCCTCCGCCTTCATAACTACCTATGCTCAGGGAGGCCAGGTGCCCTATAACAAATGAACGTTCTCAAGAGAAAGAGGAGAGGACGGCCTTGTGCCTAAGGTTGTATGTATACCTGCGAGCTATACAAAACCACAAGGGTGAGGTCCAGGTTAAAGACCGACCGCGACGATGTGCACGCTGCATTCCGATCTCTCATCTCGTCTCCTCAACGACTTTCGCTAATCTATTCGGGTTGAGCATGAAAGGAAATTCTCCTTTGGGTACCCTGGGCAAACCCGTCATAAGGCCCGCTGCCTCCACCTCGGGACTCCGCAAGGGCACGGTGCTTAGTCTGTATTCTTACTGTCCCGGGCGCACTGCGCGACTACAGATATATTATCCAGAAATTAAAAGCACTGCTTGCATATGTCGCGGCAATCCAGTCCAGCTTAGTCTCCGGAAGACCAAGTCATCAGGACTATATGTGCTCTGTGTGCCTGGGAAACGATGGGTATTTCTGTATGGAGAGTCCGCACGTCTACCTACTTCGTACTTCACGGCGACGGATAAGGTATGTTCATTGCGAGATGCTATGGCAAGCGTGATGGTGGGAAGGATATCTACCGAGTACGATACTGTTCGATTGATGGAGTTGACTATGGTATGAGGGAGTGATGGTACTGAGGTATGGCTGGAGAGTAGGGAATGTTCGTTGAACATTGCTCTTCACGGGGCGAGGCACAATCACTTGCAGGCAGCGACATGAGCATAGGTACGGATAAGCCGGAACCCCAGAGCTTCTCTACGCTGAAGTCAGGGTCGATGTGAAGGCCCAGCCAAGCTACCTTCTCAGCGCCCCTGAATTTGGCATAGCAGACTTGGAAGACAGCCTTCGATTTGGAAGTCTTGGAGGGGAACCCCTTCTGGACGAAGGAATCCGTACTTTTGATACAATCCCATGATATCGTCGCTCATCGAGATGCAAAACGATGCGCTGTCAATAGTTGTCTACCCCGCAAGCCATGTACACCATCCCATGGGTATAGCGACATAGCGACAGCCATTCTTTCATGCTGAGTTAATAGGTGCAGGGAACTGTATGCACCCCACCTGCGCCTCATACGATTTTCTCGTCTCGGGTCTTGGCTGAGTGCTCTCGGACATGAAGCTATTCGTAACGTGAAAGTCGCAGTGATGGTCTCGATGAAAGCACGTTAGCGTGACATGTGCTCCGTGCTCCGTGCTCCGTGCTCTGGCTCCGCCACGGCCAGACCGGCGCCGAGCAAAGCAAAGAAAAGCAGTAAGCCTGAGAGGGCAGGAGGAGGAGGAAGGGCTGATCGCGCTCGGATCTGTGTCTCGTCCCTCCCTCCGGCGCTACTTAGGTTCTAAGCGTCGGCCAGCTAGAGAGATGGTTCGACGGGACGTGTATTGGTGGCGCTGGTATACGTGTTGTCGACGGAGGCGGCAAGCGCCGAGATGATGGACATCTGGTCTTGATTAATAAGGTTTAGTGGAGGAGGGTAGAGACTAAGAGAGAGGGTTGGGCTTAAAAATACTTCATTCAGTCCGATCAGAGGCCGAAGCTCGTGCAACTCAATGCTGCAGTGGACAGGACTTGGATAGCGAAAGCGGGGTGACGAGTCGTAGTCCAATAGTATACGACATATTGGCTCGATTTGCAATGCGTCGCAGTAGGAGTAGGATGATCCGGTTGATCCGCGATGAGGTGTCGGTTATAGTCCAGGGTATTCGACATGCTGGCTCAAGACGTAGCTATTATTGCTCACCGGGGCTGTGGGGGGGCGTCTCATCGAGAGCTCTTGAGACAGGAAGACTATTTTCGATGACTATCGGGTCCGAGGGTCTGTACATGGATCGTTAGCGCCATGAGCTTTCACGTTGAAACTGCGCCGTTATCGAGCTTTGGCCTCGGCGGGCTGTGTGGCTGCAGGTAAATGTCAGTTCGCGAGACAAAAATAAGCCCATAAGCTTCGAGCCCCATCGCTGATGCGCCATCATCTGCACTGCACGGCCTGGCGTGGTCTGGACAAGATGTTTAGCGTCTTGTCGCTCTCACCTCGCGATGTCTGGCCGGAGGGAGGTCGCCTATTGGGTCGATCATTGCCCGACGCGCGCCATGGCTTGTCCGCGATGCGATGATAGATTTTAATCCCGAGCTTGCTGGAGGACTGCTCGCCTCAGGTACCGAGTGCGATATGCCAATGCCTAGATAGATACTGCAACGGTCGCTGTGTTTCAGCTGCTGCTGCCCCGCAGATCAAGCAGTCAGCTGGCCAAAGAAGGCTTGAATGTCCGAGAGCCTGTATATTTCTTTGCATGGAAGCGGAACTTTGTTTGATCCAGCCAGTCTCTGGAGCGGGCACTGGTTTTGGTGTTATGGAATACTAGCGTTGGAGTCCATGGCTTGTACGTGCGGTCTCCATAGTGCTACTCGCGTGTGGAGTAATCCATCCGCGTGAAAACAACTACGAAGCAATACCCCCTGGCTTGAATAGCTCGACAATAGGGAATATATGCAGAATGGAAGGTAGCAGGAAGTCTTGTTGGAGTCAGGTGGTAAGGGCTAGCATGTAGCTCTTTATGAAGAAGCGGAGACCAATCTTCAACTGATAAGGAACCCGCAGAAGCCAATGCACGCAAGAGCACTGTCCCCATGGGGTTTCAGGCCAACTTCAATCCACAATGAGACTGAAAACCACCATCATCTGAGATGGATGGAGCGGGACGGCCCTTTCTCATCAGAGATTAATTGCCGGTCTGAGCGCTAGATACGAGTAGAGACTCATGTTTGTCGAATAACGGCTGTTTCCGGACAGCACGAGACTGGCCGTCTTTCCCCAACTACAAGTTCAATTGCGAGGTATAGACTTAGAGCTGGATAATGGTCTGCTGACACTGCTCAGGGAGTTGACCGCTTCTGCAGGCACGAAGTCACAATCAGGAGCAGTGGCAGAGAGTTTCCCTGGTTCCGTTCTCGGGGCAGTATTGGGAAAGAGAATCCGGCGAGAGGCTTAACCGCTGTCGCCCTGTCAATCCGAAAGTATGGAGTGCGAGTCACCATCGATTGTTCGCCCGGGCGCTAGAGTTGTTCAACAGAAGAAGCCGTAATCGGATGATTAGCGCCGGGAGTTAATGACGCCTCGCTATGTAACTGGCTCGTGCTAGAAGTGTCAGGAGAGAGCTTTGACAGCGCAGAGCATAAAGAGGCAGGGATCTATCGTACAGTGTGGTGCTCAGACTGACAAAGAGGAGATAAGTTTCAGGGCGCAGCCCCTCATCTCCGACTCTCGAAGTCCGAGCTCTGCGGGTCTTTGAGCGATCAGCAAGCGGACTATGTTGATCCTCTTGCACGTCATTCAATAATGACAATGCAGTACGGTGCAGCCCCAGAACTTTGACTTCTTGGTATTCTATCGGACGGTGGCCATATTGGGCTTGGGCTCATTCGCTATGAGCCAGATAGCGTGCGAAGAGAACGTTTTCCGTGTAAATCAAATTGCGTCCAGCTAGGGCCAGGATGGCCGGGAGCGTCAGTGGCTGATGCAATAACACCGGTATTAAGAGGCTAGAGTGATGCGAGAGCTCGATGAAAGCCTCCTATGAGGAAGCTCTGATTGGTCTGGAATGCTACCACGGACAGCCAATATCGAGCGATAAACTGGTCGAAGCACAACAGAACTGATAATGTCCTTCGCGCAGCCGTGGCGACAAACTTTATTGGGGACCGGTTTTTGAGCAGTGGCGGAAAAGGGAGAAGACCATGTTTCAATGTTAGGTGGCATCGCAGCTCAATAAATCAAGCATATCCACCGTCCAGTGGCAAAATGGAGTGTTGTGCGTCTAGAAGCGATATTTTGTCCTCTTCGGCGGGGAACGACCGAGCAACGGAGAATGAATTAGAGGCCTGATAAGGGTCCGTCTGGTTAAACAAGTGCCCAGGCTCTGGCTGTTATTTGACGATGTAGCCTTGCAGCTGAGCCCGAACCACAGGCATTAAATTTGAGGCTGTTTTCAGAATTCCAGAAGGGAATGGTGCGATTGCATGGAAGAGAGTACTCCGTCTATTGCCGGGCCGTGTCAACGAGTCAGTAGGGGCTGGTTTCTGGCGCTTGCGTGCATCAGATGTATTGTGATATGTTTCGACTACGTCCGAAGTATATCCAATCTCCCTAGGGTGAACAAGAGGGGGATGTTTGAGCGCCGGACCCGAGGCTGTTACACAACAGGCACAGGTAAACACAGACAAAAATAGGTCCTGCTGGCAGTATGGGACCATGAATATGGCGTGGTTGGTGTCCTCAGTGTTCGGAAATTCTCTCAATTCCTATCAAAGAGCGAACAATCCGAGTAGACCGAGCAGCGGATAGAGGATCAGACGCAATAATGCCCCTCCATGCCCACAGTCGGCAGGCATCTTGAAAATCTTCTTCACGTCGGTTCTGAGATGCTTTGCAGGGAAACACCGATGCGCCGCAATCGGTTAGCAAGTTAGAAACCGCATGGACTGACCGGTCAGAAGCCAAGAAGAGGGCAACGACCTCTGCGATGTCAATCAGTTCCCATTTGAGGATGGGCTCAAAAGCAGCAATTGGCCAGCGGTAGTGCAATGTCTATCAAGAGGGTTGGTCTTTGCAAGCCTCATGGGTCCTTGACTCCTTGGAGAGAGTGCAGAACGTTGAACTGCACTGCGGAGTGGTGGAATGGTTGATGCGTCGAGCTATGACGTCATACTTCCCACTTTCCAAGGAAGGAAGGCGCCCTTGAATATGGGGGCAGATGGTTCTATGCCGGGTCAAGCTTGAGATGTCCTCGCGCAAGATCAGCGGTGATTCTCCGTTGATATGTCGGCCGAGTATTATTGACTTTCACAATATCAGATCTCATGGGAATCAGAACCTAGTAAGCAGGTAGATAAGGTTGTTGCACCACGGAAACTTCATCCAACCGAGCCATGGAGCTTAGATCTTTGGTGCATCCGGGTTGAACTGTATGGAGGACACCCCAGTGCATTCTACATACCATACCCATAACTCGGGACATAGCGACGAGAACGGTCTGAGGAAATACTGATCAGTAGTAGTCGAACCCCTCAATATCTTCTCCATACCCCAGTTCTGCATCAAACGTGCACTTTTAGCGGCACGAAGAGGTCGCGGAGGATAGTATTGACAATGTCCGGTCACTTTTTTTTTGGCTCAAGATAGCGGCAGCAGCGGAAAGCGGTCCAACACTCTCGTTAGAGTTACTGGCGGTTGATGCCGCAATTGTTGAGTTGACGGCTGTGCATTGACGCAGGAGGCTGAGGCCAAAACCTTGGGGTCCGTGATTTCTGTCGTTACGTCGAAGTCAAGTGTGGAAACAGATAATTAGCTAACAGAGCGCACCACAGTTTCTGTTTAAGAGGGCGATATGTCTCTAACGGTCATCACCATGCCAGGGTCGAGTGGTATCGGAGCTGAGAGTATGATAGTGGGCAAGTCAACCAAAAGCATGCTGTGTTCACCTCATCACCCGTGGGCGGACTGTAGTTGGATGGGGAGGCGCTAAGAAGGCCTGGCCATCTCTAGCCTGGGATCCTGGGGGTGCCGGTGGGTCAAGGGGTGGAGAACGAGAACAAGCCCACGGTTATCTCAACCCGGACCCTCCTGTCATGATGAGCTGCTCAGGTCAAGAATAATCCTGGAGAGTGTCCAGACCCCCGGTCGGTCCGGGAGGGAGGGAGGGAGGGAGGAGAACGGAAGAGGGGATGCGGTTGGGATGGGAAGGCTGATCCCACGGAACAGCTTATCTCCTGTCAATGAGAGCTATCAGAGCCGTCGGAGTCTTCTTATGGTTTCCATATTTCGAGAGGTGTATGATCTGGTGCCTGCTGTTATCAGTTATCAGCAAGCGGAATGCGAAATTATTCTATTCCCAGGTTTTGCAAGGGAGCGGCGGGAGTCGAAAAAAAAAGCAACAGAAACTTGGAAGAAATGGCAGAGCTCAGCCATGCAGCGTTGCCTTGATTTCTTGATGGCGGGTCGACCTAGATTCGGATGTTCTAAACCAGACGCGGTTAGCATCATTCAGTCCCAGACACTCCAGACGCAGAGTGGACCAGCCAGAATACTCCGGAGATGCAGCCTGAAGATCATCTGCTCTGGCTGCTCAACTTGCCCGCGAGGGGCAGCACATAGGCAGGAAAGTCGTTGAAGCAGCCAAATTTCCCATGCTTTGTTTTTTTCGGTGCGAGTGGAGAATTCACTTTCTCCGAATAGAGTCGTAGTCGACAATCTCAGTCTCAGTGGTTACCTGGGCTCACCGCTGCAGATCCAAGGATGGCCATGACTGGGCGGGAGCTGTTGATCAGCGAATGGCGAAAGCTCCGAGGTTTGCAAGGGAAGCGAAAAAAAAAAAGTCAAAGCGAGGGAAGTATATCAAAGTTTTCGCTCAGCGCAACGTGCAGTAGAATCGTGCGATCGGGAGGCGAAAAGATAGCAACGGTGGTACAGTCATACCCAGGCTAGAGGCGTTGGGGCGCTTTGATTCATGAATTCAATGGCCTCATGGGGATCGTCCCACCGTCCCAGACCGTTCGATCGCCTAATTTGAGTTGGCTAGCAGCAGTCCAGCCGCTGTGAATACCGAAGCCTCCGCCATCGTAGTAATCAGGAGCACAATCTCGCAATCTCTCGCAATCGCTGTGTCCGGATACGGCGGCAAGGTGGTGACAATCTTGGAACGCTACCACAGACTTTCTTTATCTCACTCTTTTCCCGGGTCCCTTGGAACCTTGGAAGAACCCAGAGGGAGATAGATAGTCAATTTTGGTACTAGTCTGGAGATTTGCCCCTCACGAGCTCGAAAGTGAAATTTTTTCCTCAACCCTCCAACGCTCATTCCTTGCCTCCGGTCAGATCCTCTCCGGATCCGCCTTATCATCAGTGCGTGCATGCAGCTCAAGCCGGGCGGGTCCCTATAGTATTTAGTGCGACTGCTACTGTAGTTGATAAAATGACGACTATTACATGATTAGAATCCTACCTGTAGATTAATCTATTAAAATAATTGTATTAATTCTGTGCATTAACGCCATCCCCTCCCTCCACGAACTATATACTGCGAAACGCCTTCCCCACCCCTCCATGATCTGGATTCCTCTTGTTCCCTGCT
Organism: Aspergillus undulatus; assembly: GCF_047715775.1. Taxonomy (NCBI): domain Eukaryota; kingdom Fungi; phylum Ascomycota; class Eurotiomycetes; order Eurotiales; family Aspergillaceae; genus Aspergillus; species Aspergillus undulatus. The sequence continues at coordinate 225,856 of NW_027396651.1, forward strand.
TCATCCTTACTCTTATCTCTCCCGTCATCGCCTCCATCTTACCTTAATATTCGCCTTTCCTCGCCTTCCTTTCTTCGTTCTTTGTTTCTTCTGCCGCTGCTCCCTGTCGCCCCTTGAGCACCTATCCTATAATCCTGGGCTTTGATGTCGTCGTATATTCCAGGTATGGTCCATCTGATTCCTGCGCGGTCACCTGTGCTCTGCCGCTAGACCTGTCGCACCGGTTACTTTCCACCCTCGTTGAGCTTCACTTTTTGATCGTTCCCTGCTTTGCACGGTGGGACAGCCGTGGTACCCCGGGGCCTACCCAGCTACGTGCCTGCCTCTCGTGAGCTCCCAGCGGTCCACCCCATCGCACCTTCCTGTTTCATTTCTGGCTATCGGATCTCACTGCTCCATTGAGCCGGCAGGTCGCCTGGAGCTTCAAGGTTCATCATACTATGCTGCTGCACTTCCTTTGTCTGATCACTGCATGTACATCTGTGAGCCTTCCAGTCTGCCGCCAACGTCCGTCTCTCCGTGCTACCTATTCCTTGCTTGATCATCAGCTAACTCAAGGATAAGGGTTTATTTACAGATACTTTGCCTCCTCGCCCTTGATCTCTTAACCAATTCGCACATTGCTCACAAAAGCGCCCGTCTCCCGTTATCTCGAAGTTGCTCTGTCCTCGTCCGCATCTTGTGTTTCTCTGGGTGAGACCGGCCGGATGCCATACACTGCGCCGTTGAAGACGACGCCTACTACGCAGCACATTGAACACTCCGCTCCTGGCACGCCCCCCTCTCCTAGCTCGCCCACCGTGGCCGATTCTCATGCGGGGAATATAAACCTTCCCCCATCATACTCATCAGCCTCTTATGTTCGTCGGCACCGACGATCTCCATCCAACAGCAAGTCGTTTGTATTCCTCGCACCGGTCAATGGAAACACCGACACGTATGCTAGTGTTAGACAATCGCCTCCGCCTGTGAGTGAGGGCGCGATCCCCCCGGGAGCCATCCTCTCCCCTCCGGAGTCAGCACAAAACTCCAGCGATGAAGAGTCTAGCAGCGGGCCAAGAGATGTACCTCAATTGGAGGAATTGGAGGCTGCTGTCAGGTCAATCGAACAGAGGCGTGCGTCATCTCCGGACAGGCAACCGAATATGCCCTCATCAACAGGTGGTGGAAGCGCGGGAAATAGCGGGGGGAAGCCTACTCGCCCGTCTTTGACCAAGGATAACCGCTTGGTCTCCCACTCTCGGTCCTTCCTTGAAAACTCGGTGTCTCGGAAGCAGGAGGAAGCTTTGATTAGTTCTGCAGAGGACAGTGACCGCGACGATGAGCCTGAACCCAAGCCCCCAATGGTGCGCAAAAAATCTGGGGAGCTTGTACGGCCAGCATTACGTCCTCCTTCGGCACGTCGAAGGCCGTCAAGCATGCCAGGGACTCCCACTTACTCGAAGGCAGTTCACTTCGACGCTCAGTTGGAACATATCCGCCATTTCATGCAGCTTGACAAGCCTCAGGCCGTTAGCGCTGGCTCATCACCTGTAGAAGACCTTGATGCTGATGGAGAATATCCCTTCCACCATGAGTCGGAGCTTCCGTTGTTCGAATGGGGCCTTCGGCTTTCCAACTTCCCTCACAAACAGCCTGCTCAGCCTCATTCACGTGTTCGGCTTGAACGCTTGTTCCTCTCGACCGACAAGCACTCTTTGGTTGGCCAGGTGGTGGTCGCTAACCTCGCCTTCCAAAAGCATGTTGCAGCGCGCTTCACGTTTGATGACTGGAGAACCACATCTGAGGTGACCGCCGAGTACAGCCACGGTGCTCGACGGAAGCAGTTGCACGACGGCTACGACCGGTTCATGTTCAACATCAGGCTAGATGAGCAAGCAAATTTGGACAAGAAGACCATGTTTGTCTGCATCCGTTATAATGTGAACGGGCAAGAGTACTGGGACAACAACGAGACGCGAGACTACCAAGTCAGCTTCACCAAGATACCGAAGCCCAAGTCTAAATCTCGAGAAACGCCTCGTCCGCGCCCTCGGATCAACCTACCTCGGAGCAGGAGCTTTACCGGTACCGGCAGTCGTCCACATTCGATGCCTTCGTCTCTAAAGGACTTTTCTGACATGCACCGTTATATATCTTTTGGACCTCCACTCAGCAACCGAAAGGGCAAGCCTGAAGACGACGATGACATGCATCACGATTCCGAGGCACCAGTCCCTATTCGTCGGGATAAACAGAACCATCAGGTTTTCGGTAATCGCTATGATTTCGAGTCGTCCCTGTCGGCTGCCATGCGTACAAAACCGGAACATGACCGGACTATGTTGAGTGCCCGGGCCAAATCAGAAGCCCCTGAGCCGCGACCTGATACACGGAATGCATCAGGTCCTGCTCCCCAAACCGCTCAATCAAACACCGGAAAGCCCTCCTCGATGCTATCAGACAAGCCGCACCACGAATCCTCTGTATATAAAGAGCTCGTGGATCGATACTGTTTCTTCGGCTCACCGGCTTCCTCGCCAACTCTTAATCATCCGCTCAAAGTGAATGACCCTGGGCTTAGCCATACAAACGGCTTTTCTTCGCCACCATCCCCTTCAGGCACCTACAAGCAAAAAGAAAGCACTGCCGACACATCGCGCAGCTTACCAGCCTCTCCACCAAGCTACTCGTACAAGTACTTTGAGCCGATGCAGGACAGACTCTTTAAAGAAACGCAAACACCTGCTTTGATAAGCGGATGATTTATTCTTGCTCATTGCTATTGCATACCTAATCACTGTTCACCAGTCACCATATACGGCTCGTTTATCGCCCTTGCATTCTATACTCGCATTCTGCTCATTCTCGCTCTCAAGAGGATTGAGACTGCCAAGCATCTTGCTAGGCAACTGCATTCATATTATCGCTTATTCTGGGAGGCTCATCTTTGACGCTGCAACATCGGTGACGATCCTCCATGATCTGTTCCTTGTTATATTTGCCCCAGAGTGTGCTCCTTTCTGTTCAGCAATTGGCTTTGACCTCAGCGATGTACCATAAACCGCGAGGATATGAGTTTTTTGCATGCTGTATTGTCTATTCAATTCCATGATTTACGAGATGGCCAGCAGCACCAGACGTCAAATCGCGTCAAATTGCAGCCAACGCATTTGCACCAACCGAACGGCACAACCACGGTCATGATGTTATGTTTTCTATTTGTCTTTCTTCATTCAGGTTATTCTTCTAGCATTCTACTCACCTCACTTCATTTCCTCTGTGGATGATTTGGCCAGCCAGGTATCACAATGGCGCGCATTGTCTGAGGAGGCTCGCTATAAGTTCGAAAAGCCTTAATTGTGTTAGTTTATGTAGTCTTTTGATTTGGTTTCCATGCATGGCGTCGGGAGGTTTAGTCTTTCTTTCACTTTCTGCGAGCACGCAGTCGACTGGCTGTATTTACGGTTCATTTCGCGGAGTTTTGGGATCATATCAGACGCGTCGATGGTAGCAGCGCAAATAGCGACAGAAGCAAATAGGAATGAGCAGGCCTGATCCAATTCCTGATTGATTATCATTTTTATTATTATTATTATTTTTTTTGGTGCGAAGTCTGTAGAGAACATGGTGTATGTAGTTCTGTGGTGTTGACAATTTGATGTTCCATCATCACGTGACTACCCGCTCTCCGCCCGCCCGCATGCTCCCCCAACTGCCGCCGCCCATCGAAAATCCGCCCAAAAGACGGCCACAAAAGCTGTCGTTCATAACGCGCTTTTTCTCTGGCCCCTACCGCCAATCACCGCTTGACATTGCTTTTTGACTCCTTGCGACTGACCCTCGCCCATTAGTCATTCTCTGATCCCGAAAACGCGCTCCAAATCACTCTTCGCCTACCGCCCACTTATTTAAACCCCTTTGCTCCCGTTCTCCCATTCGATTCTTTTTCTTTTCCCCTCTCTTCCGTGATACTCTCCTCGACCTATTTTCCGCCACCACTTCCTCGACTACCATCCATTATCCATCAATTTCCATCAACCTATCAAGTCTATCCATCTCTTTGATACTCCTTAAATATGTCTGGACGTAAGTATTTTGCGAATTTGTTGACTTTGTCCCCTTTTCGTCGTCGGCGTTGCTGGATCGCGAGCGCGATTCGTGATGCGTCCCAGACACGTGACGTCAACCATGCCTGGCCTGCCTCCGCCATCAACAATCTACCTCCCCTCTCGCTGCATTATCATAAGTTCTTTCCCTTGTGAACGTTTTCTAACTAATGTCCTCCAGGTGGCAAAGGTGGCAAGGGTCTCGGCAAGGGTGGCGCCAAGCGTCACCGTAAGATCTTACGTGACAACATCCAGGGTATCACCAAGCCCGCTATCCGCCGTCTCGCGCGCCGTGGTGGTGTCAAGCGTATCTCCGCCATGATCTACGAGGAGACGCGTGGTGTCCTCAAGACCTTCCTCGAGTCCGTTATCCGGGACGCTGTCACCTACACTGAGCACGCCAAGCGCAAAACTGTCACCTCGCTCGACGTCGTCTACGCCCTCAAGCGCCAGGGCCGTACCCTCTACGGTTTCGGTGGCTAGGTTATCGCGACTTTCGGAACTCGTCTCTACACTTTGTGCTCCATCTCGCGCGTCTTGTTTTTGTTATCAACGGCAATGGGAATATGAATATGAATATGGGTTTTGATGGGTGTTATACTTCGGTCGGTCGGGATTGAATTGATTCGGGACGGTAACTGATGCTCTTTCGTGTTTGTTTGGAGGAAGGGTTGCGGCTTTGATTCTATCTCTATTTTATCCAGAGACCCTTTGGATGGGGTATTTAGATTAGGTTAATGACTGGCAATTGATATCTCCCTCCGCAGATACTGCTCCTTTAACGTTACAGCAAAACTTCGTAGCAAACTAGCAGACACTCTCGTCGACGTGATTTTTACGTTGGAACACTTGAGGCCGCAATAGGACATCCGCCTCAACCAGGAAGGAGCGACCTCGGCCCGAAACACCAACAATGTAGCAGTCACTAAACCTGCTCTTCTCCCGCATCAATGGCGAAGCCATGCAATTCCAGAAGCTGACAGAAGCTGAAAAATGCGTAAGTGATGCCAGTAACATCGGTTGCTCAATGCTAATCAGTCATCTCTTGCAAGGGGACCAATTTGATACCTCCTCCCATCGTCTCTTGCGACACACGTTCGGCCGCCAGCACTCATGCGACTGAAGATGTGTCTTTAACTGCTGATAGTGAATGTCACAGTTGGACACCTCGCAGCTCGACTATGCTGAGATAGTTGCAGAGTGCAAGATAGCCACCATGAGCTGGTGTTTTGAACGGAGGTTCGATGGACGAACTCTGTTGGCGCGGAATGCTCGCCTTTTCCGCGTCATGGTGCGATAGACCAAGCTATAGAGGAGCGACTTACTCGACTGTCCCGAACCCCTGTCGCAGGGATCGCTCCTAGTTGATGCGTTGGCCCTATAGGAGTGCGAGTTTTAGCCGCCGGGCTTATGCCAGATTCAACCTCGCGGCGCATAGCCTCAAATACTGTGTCGGTCTGGGCTTATGCCACAATAAACATCGTTAAAGCAGCCTTAGCTTCCTTCCGTCTGAATGACATGTTGGATCGCGCTTTTGGTGCCATCGTCTCCCTGCTACCTCACGTCTTCTCTACGGCCCCCTCTTCTGCGGAGCTCGCGCTCGACTTTTGACAATGCCGTGTCAGATTCGCCGCTCTCACGATGACTATACGGTGGCTTGGATCTGCGCGATACCGCTGGAGATGGCAGCAGCGACAGCTATGCTGGACGAAATACATCAAGACCTGCCTGTACAGTCGAACGACCACAATTCCTACTCCCTTGGGAGGATCTGGGGGCATAATGTGGTGGTTGCTTGTCTACCCAACGGCAAGTACGGCACTGTTTCTGCAAGCTCGGTAGTTGTTCAGCTGATATCCAGCTTCCGCTCGATTCGCTTTGGCCTTATGGTTGGCATTGGAGGTGGAGTGCCAAGTAGCCGTGCTGATATCCGCCTTGGTGACATTGTGGTCAGCAAACCGACGGGCATACACGGGGGAGTGGTGGAGTATGACTACGGAAAAGTCCTCAGTGATGGAAACCTCGAGCGAACCGGAATGCTCAGTCGCCCGCCCAAACCACTCTTGACTGCACTATCGAGGCTGGAAGCACATCATATCAATCACGGTTGTCGGTTCCTGGAATTCCAGGCAGAGCTCGAGAACAAGACAACTAATGAAGTCTCCAATTTCACCCGCCCATTACAGGAAGACCTTCTGTATCTTTCTGAATATACTCACATCGACGTCCACTCCACGGACTGCATCGGCTGCGACCCGTCAAAGACCGTCGTTCGACCTTCAAGGGCACACACTAAACCTGTTGTGCACTATGGCCTCATTGCATCCGCCAATCAGGTGGTGAAAAATAGCAACTTACGAGATAAATTGGGCCGAGGATTGGGTGCATATTGCGTGGAAATGGAAGCGGCCGGGGTGATGGATAATCTCCCTTGCATGGTCATTCGTGGGATCTGTGACTATGCAGATTCTCACAAGAATGATGCGTGGCAAGGATACGCAGCTGGAATGGCAGCGGCGTATGCGAAGGAGCTATTGCTTTTCACCGCGATTGTCCAGCACACTAAAGGTACATTTAGTGTCCCCTTTGTATAGGCGTGCGTTTCTGATTGACATCACGGCAGAGGAATTCCACGTACCGTTCGACCTCACAAACGCTTCAACTGTCAAAAACTTCATTGGCCGCAAGGAAGAGCTCGAGAAGCTATGGGATCATCTGCGGCCATCAGGTCAGAACTCACAAAAGGTGGCAGTGCTCCATGCTCTTGGTGGCATGGGCAAAACACAACTGGCTGCTTGTTTCGCACGAACTCATAAAAAAGACTTTACAGCTATCTTGTGGCTGAATGGCAAAACTCGCGAGACCTTACTTCAATCCCTGAGTTCCGTTCTATCCAGGTTACCGAATCAAGATCAGCCCGTCACGGCCCGGACCGAGGAGGAAGTCAAACAGAATGCCACGCAGGTTTTGCAGTGGCTCGTGTTACCAGAGAACAATAACTGGCTGCTTATATTCGACAATATCGATCAGTACTCGCCTGGGACAAGCGATGGATACGATGTTGGGAAGTTCTTCCCCACAGCTGATCATGGCTCCATCCTAATCACTTCTCGACTTCTAAGCTTGACGGAGCTGGGGATGTCTTTGCCACTTCAAAAGCTTGATCCAACACATGCAACTCAGCTTCTTCTACAGAGCACTGGTTTGTCTTGCCAAGACGTGGAAGAAAGCAACCAAGGTCTGCCCGTACAAGAAATACAACTCCGGCTAGCTTGCTAACCAGGGTAGATATCATCGAGATTGTCAGGCATTTGGACGGCCTACCACTGGCAATTAGTCTTGCAGGTGCTTTTATGCGTGAGACAGGAACCAGTATCAGCAAATACCTACAATATTACCGAGAATCGTGGCATTCTTTGCAGTCACGGCCCAGTTCCAACCGTCACTACGAGCATGACAATATACTTCAGACATGGCTCGTATCGTATCATGAAATTGAGAAACGCGATCCAGAAGCAGCGCAACTCATGCTGATCATTGCGCACTTTGACAACCAGGACATCTGGCGTGAACTGTTGATATCGGTCGGTGCCGTGGACTATTCAAGGTGGCTTGTTTTTACCATGTCCGACGAAATCGCCTTCAGAGAGAGAATGAGTACCCTCATTGGCTTTTCTTTTGTGATTGCTCAGTCGCAATCGGACAGTTACAGCATGCACCCTGTTGTACGAGACTGGTGTCTCTATATCGCGGAGAGTCGAAACAATCAGGACCCAGACTTTTTCAAAGAAACTGCTTTGATAGCAGTGGGTACCATGGCTTTTGATAGCGGGCCTTCGCCTTGCTATGGGAATTCAACTTGCTGTGGAGGTCCACCTTGCAACGGGGGTTCGGCTTGCTGGACGCTTCAGCAAAGACTGCTTCCGCATGCCAGCTATGTGCTTGGCAGTATACGTTCTCTTCCCAGAACAACCTCTAGCATTGAGTTCCGGAACGCGCTTTTTGGCATTGGCAAACTATATACTACTCAGTGCAGATTGGAAGAAGCGGAGGAGCCTTACCACCGGGCACTAGCAGCCTGCCAGCTACAGCTGGCGCCAGTATCCCCGTACAGCTTTGATGACTTTACTCTCCATTTATACCATAGCCTTGCGCAACTTTACGACACTATGGCAAGAATAGAGGCTGCAGAGAAGATATACGAAGACATACTGGCTGCGTATATGCTTCGCGCTCCATATTACATTGTGACCCTGTGTGCCATGATGAATCTCGGAAACTTTTACAGTCGATACAACTTTTTCGATAAAGCAGAGAAAGTGTATCAGAGAGCGCGATCAAGCTGCTATAAGGCTCTAGGGCCTGACCACACCCTGACCCTGGATAGCATCGAAAGTCTCGGACGGGTCTATTTAGATCTTGGTCAGGTGTCGATGGCGGAGCCTTTGTGCCAAGCAGCACTCGAAGGTAAAATAAGGAATCTCGGCCCCGAAACTCCCGCGATCTTTCAGTTGAGGGCGAGACTAGCTTTCATATACCAATGTCAAGGGAGAACAGAGGAAGCGGAAGAGATGTACCGGCGATCACAGGTCCCAGCCAAGATACTGGAATCAGACCACCTCGACACCACAGGCAAACTGCTGGACATGGCAGTCCTATACGAGAGACAAGGCAAATATGATGCCGCGGAAAGATTGTTTGCGCATGCGGTATCCAAATACACAAGCATGTTCGGCCCAGGGCACATACTTACACTCAACTCATTGTTCACTTTGGGGAGCGTATACTGGGGCCAGAACAGGCTAGCAGAGGCCGAGGATCTTTACTGGCGTGTTCGATCGGGTTACGAGCGAATTCTAGGCCCACACCACCCGCTGACGAAGAAAATCGTGGAGAACCTGAATCTATTGACGCAGCTTCAAGACGCTCCAAAGGATGGAAAATCTCTCTACTTCGTGAGGCCGCAGGGTGTTGTGCTGGGTCCGAATGCGCCAACTGAGGTCCGAGATCATGAAGAGCTCCGAGTATTTCAGAGAACTCGAAGCATGGAGAATATGCAGACATTTGTGCAAGAACTAAGTGCGCAAGCAGAGCGTCGCTATCCTCAGAAGCCTCGTTACCCTGAGTGCCCTGAGTGCCCTCCGAGCCCGGACATGCCCCGGACGCATCGCAAAAGTTGGATACTTCGTCAGTTTTTCCGCTGCAGGTGGCCGTTCTAAAGTTTCTTATGCTCTGGACATAATCTTGGAACAGTTCTTGAGAAATACAATACACGGGGCCTACTGAAGCATCCAGTATTGCGTGTGTTTGCTATGACAAGTGCATAGCCACATTCCGGACCCTGTGCAGAGTCTGCAGTAAATGGTCAGCGAAGAACAGGCAGACGCAAACGCATTCATGGACCAAAAAGGTTGCGCTTGGTCAATCATGCCAGAAAGATAAAGTACACAAATCGCTCACGCCCTTTCGAGATGAACGGAACCATCGTTGCTTCCACGTAGTAGAAGACTGCGAGCAGGATCAAATTGAGCAGGGAGCCTAGAACTGCCGAGAGAGGAGACCTGTTTGCTGAGCCAGTCAGCCTTAATCTACGCCACAGTGACTCCGGCTTCAGCCACGCCCATTGGACGGAGCGTCCGCAGACCAGCCCACTGGGATCAACGCTAGACCCGATATGGTGTTGCCCTCGTCATAGTTGGGGCGATGTCATCAGGTTCGCGAACCATCAATCGCCTGAAATATCCTTCCGCCTTTCCTTACTTCCTTCTTTCAACCCTTCTGCTCCCTGTTCATCTTCTTTTCTACCCCAAATATGTCTTATCCACCACCAAACCGTGAGTTCTCTTCGCTTTCAATCGGGTGCTGATTCTAACTAATAATCTCATCTTTCTAGCGCAATACTACCCCCCTCCTCAAGGTGGTTATCCGCCCGGATCTCACTACAGCGGAGCCCCTCCTCAAGCGCCTCCACCGAATCAACATCATCAGAGCTGGGGACCTCAGGGCCCGTATCAGCAACCTTTGCCGAATTTCCCTGGACCTCAACAGTACAATGCGCACGCTTTTCAACAGAATGCACAAGTTCAATATCCGCCTCCGGGCCCTGGATACCCTCCTGGTGGTCATGGTCCCCCGCCTGGAGGCTACCCTCAACATGGCACTCCGCAGCAATACGGACATGCTGGCCCTTATCCACCACCACACTCGCCTCAACCTCCACAACATCCTCAGTCATTCCCTCCGCATCAGCCAGGATATGGACCTCAGCCTGGCCAGGGATATCAGCAACAACACGGTGGTCCATACCAGCCACCTCAGCCATCACTAGGCTACGGCGTCAATCATGTCGCCAACGCAGATTCCCGCCGTGAGGCTGATGCTCTCCGCAAAGCCATGAAAGGCTTTGGAACAGACGAAAAGGCACTCATCCAAATTCTCGCCAAACTTGCTCCGGACCAGATCGCTGCCGTCCGCGCAACCTATTCATCTCACATCAAACGTGACCTCTACAGCGATGTGAAGTCGGAAACAAGTGGCTACTTCAAGCAAGGTCTTCTCGCTATCATTGATGGTCCGCTTCTTCACGATACCGCGCTCGCCCGCGAGGCAGTCCAGGGAATCGGCACCAAAGAATGGCTCCTCGACGATGTCCTCGTCGGTCGCTCGAACGCCGATCTCAACGCCATCAAGGCTTCTTACGACCGCACATACCGCCGCTCCTTAGAGCGCGACGTTGAAGGCGACCTCTCCTTCAAAACCAAGACTCTCTACTCGCATGTCCTTAGTGCCCAGCGCAACGAAGAGAATGCTTACGTCGACGAAAACCGCATGGAAACTTACGCGACGAGCATCCACAATGCAACAGCCGCACGCGTGATGAACAACGCAGATGAAATCTCGTCGATTCTCCCCCGCCTCTCAAATAACGAAATCAGGGTCCTCAGCCACAAATTCCAAGCACGATACCGCACCAGTTTGGAGTCGCACATTGAAAAGGAGTTCTCTGGACACATGAAAGATGCGCTCCTACACATGATCCGTGGCGCAATCGACCCCGCGAGCCGCGATGCCGTTGCATTAGAGGAGTGCATGAAGGGCATGGGCACAAAAGACGAGAAGCTTGTTATCCGTGTCGTGCGCGCCCACTGGAACAGACAGCACTTGGATAAAATCAAGCGTGTCTATCAGACCAAGTACAAGACGGACCTGGTTAAGAGAGTCAAGGGTGAGACGAGCGGCGACTACCAGCGGCTGCTGGTTGCTATGTTGGAGTGATCGCGTCCATCCTGATAGATCCTCTTGGTCGTCTCCTCGACCCCTTTACTATTGCTATCTGACGCGATTATGATTTATGCCTTTCTTCTCTTCTCACTTGCTTGTGTTACTTGATCTTTATTGCTACGAATGGGACTGGGATTGGGATGGCTTGGAGGCTCGTGAAAACGGATACCTGGGTTGCTTAAGGTTGGCTTGGATTGCTTGGGATACCTGGGATATTGGTTTAGTTAATCAATTAGCTAGTTAGTTAGTCGTCTCTTCGAACTCATGACCATGATTATGACATTGGTATCAAATCTGCAAATTCGGTTTAACTCTCCGTTCTATTTATATATATTGGCACCTAGCAACTTACCTTCCTTACCACCATGGGCCCCTTGCCCAATATATATGCACCTACCCATCCCTCCTCCCTCCGGAACAATATGATCCGCATCGCACCTTCCCCTTGAGGGTATATTGATAAGCCAATCGCTCCTTCCATTCTAACTCGCTGCGCATGCTTGAGGCCCAGCTTTCAGTGACGTCATGTCTTCTTGGGTATGGGAAGTACTGTTAGGCAGCAGGTTTTGCAGAATAGACAGCGTCAGCTGATCGAGGTGGTATGATACTTGTTAGGTAGTTCAATATTGCTAACTAGGACCCAGTAAGGCGGGGCTTTCTCTGTATACGAGGCAAGTTAAGTGGCGTTATGTGTTATGTACAGCAGTGCGACGGAAATACAGGGGGATCGGGGAAATGGCATATACAGGCGATGGGTCAATCATGCAAAGATACGGAACGGCAAAATGCGATGTCATGTCATGTCATGTCAGATCATATCAGGTCACATTTGATCATATCATATCATATCATATGCAGGGTATGCAAGTGGGTCGTAGATTGTAAGCGTGCATATCATGCAGGGCTCGTGGATCATCAAGGTTTTGTACTCTTACTAGAGCTGGAAGAGTGAGGGGAGACATATATCACACGATCTCTCCGACTACAGAAACATGCGAGCCCGGGAACAGACCCGTCATCCCCGCATAACACCCCCAGTACCAATCGTCGTTGATGTTTTCGGCCTCGGTGATCTCTGCGCCTCGCGGGAACAGGAGTTCGTCGTGGACGCCTTCCTCTGGGTACCAGGACCACAGTGCATGAACGATGAGACCGACACCGCCGTCAGGCGGGAATCGACGAGACACGGAAGGGGCGGTAGCGGGGCTCTGTGGTGAGCCCGGATTCAGAGAGGAGGGAGTCCCTGGCTCGGAGCCAGGTGTACGATCCCGGTCACGATCGTTATTCCAGGCGGATCGAATGCGAGACGCTTTCTTTCGACGCTCGGAACCCTCTTTCCAACTCCAGTCCCCTACCGTCGATGGGGTTCCTGACGTGGGTGTTCCGGCTGGGCTGGAGACGGCGACGGGCGACGATGTTGGCGGGAGGTGTTTGTCTTTCAAGGCGTTGCCGCCGACGAGGTTGCGAGCGATGGCTCGCCGTTGGCCTTCCGGGTAATCTTCAAAGCCGACTACGATCATGCGATGGCCTCTGAGACACCGGCGCCATCCGTTAAGGCCATCCTCTTTACGAATCTTCGATATCGCGATGAATCTCAGGTAGCAGTTGGCGCAGAGATCGTAATCGCCGTCATTACATCGGAGGCAATGGAATCGGAGGGTGGAGGTGGGAATGGGGCAGCTGCAAGCGTCGCACCGAGTAGAAATGGTTAGGACATTGAAGGGTGCTGCGCTGCTATCACCGGTACGCTGTTCCTGAAGAGCGCGGCTACCGAGCCCGGTGTAGGATATTGGAAGCAGCGGATGCGTGCAGCATTTTCCCTGATTGATGCACCTGTTGCAGAAGCCCCAGTCGCCTTGATTGCATTGGTTGCAGGTCCAAAGGCACCCGTTCGCAGAAGAATGGCAGCGATCACAGAAAAGACCTTGCTGCAGCCTGCGAGCAGGGTCATCACTTGTCATATCTTTGCCATCTCTCATGAATCGAAGGGCTGTCTCAGGAGGTCGGGAATACTTGAAGGATTGCAGAGTATGTTGGCTCTCTGGTGATTGAGTAGGTGAATTGCTCGCCAGCGCCCTCTTTCTTACAAATGCGGCCTGTGCCGAAGTTTCGAATCCCTTCCAATCCAAACAACCCCGTCCTTGCCGGTAGCATCGAAGACATAAATGGTAGTTTCCGTCCTTACATTGCGAGCAGGTCTTATGTAAGTCGTACTGAATGTTGGTTTTTCCGCAGCTATCGCATGATATGCTCGGCTCGGGATGTGAGCTAGTAGGCTGCGTTGTTGAGCGAGACGATGATGGTCGAGGGCGCGCTTCATGCCTAGCAGGACCATAGACCTCGGCCACAACAGAGCTATTGACGGACAGCTCAGATACACCATTGCGTGGACGTAGAAAGCTAGGGCTGTCTAGTGGGTTTCGTGCTGCTGATGAGGCGAGTCTCGGCGAGTCAATCGACGTCCTAGTAGTACGAGAGGTACTCGATGCCCTGTGCCTATCACCAATCGAAACAAGAGGGATGCTTTGGCCAGAAGAATTGGAACGCCGAGATCGAGTCGTGACAGTGCCCGCTGGGGGAGGACGTGAGTGAGAATTGCGAGGGCGATCTGGTATTATATCGCTTGACGATCGAAGAGCGGGACCAAGCGTGACGTCGGATGATGAAGCTGGGTTGTAAGGCACAGGGGACGTCCTCCTACGTCGGTTGCTTCCTTGCTCGGAAAGCCGTCTCTGATGGCTCGATGGGCTGGGGCGTGATGCAGGTGGTTCTAGCAGAGGCGATCTCGGATTCGAGGGGCTATTGAGAGTATCTTGTGGCCGTTGCGTAGACTGAGAACGGCCATGAGGTCTCCTCTGAGTTTGTAGTTGGGCTGAATTCTCCTGGAGTCGTTGAGAGCGTGAGCGCAACAAATTATGCCTCCGCCGATACGCATCCGCTATTCGCTCACTGAGCTCCTCTTCCTGGCCCGGTTCCAGATTGTCTAGGTCGATATCATCCAACAGGCCTTCCTCAAAGATCTGCCGTAAAATCTCCTCTTCCATAGTCTCAGTGTCCGACGATAAGCTCAACAAAGATCGTAGACTGGATTGGTGCTCAACTCTCCTTGACCGCTCCCTGGCATCCCCCGACTCTCCTGCCGTCGTCCGAGCTGTCCGTTGTCGCCGCGCCGCTCGTTCCTCTTCCCGCCGCCGCCGCGAGCGACCATCTCCACTGGTATCCCCAGAGTCCGTCTGACGAGTCCGTGACGACTGCCGCGATCGTTGAGCAACCGGCAGTGGCACCCGTGGGTTCTGAAGGCTCAACTGGCGAACTTCATCCAGTATCCTCCGATCTTCTTCGTCAGACCCCGCTGAGCTATTATCTGGCGACGATGGCGGCGGGAAAACCGACTCTCCATGCTTGTATCGCTGTTCAATCTCAGCTCGTTCGGCGGCTGGCTTGGCACGCTCGGGGTTGGCGGTCAGCACCATATCCAAGAGCGTTGTCACTGTGGCATTCGGACGGGTCTCGCGGACGTTCGCACGGCATGAAGGGCAGGTGTACCGTGTCGAGGAGGGCGATCGACGAGATCCTTGGGTGTAGAACCATTCTTTTAGGCAGGATCCACAGAAGGTATGTAGGCAGTCGAGGAGGGTGAGCGGCTGAAAGAGCAAGTCTGTACAAATCTGGTAATGAGGTCAGTAAATAAACCAGCGTTATTTGCCGCAGTGCTTGAGTGTGATAGTATATGTCGAGACCAAACAATATCCAATTCCATCCGGTGCTCGAGAAATGCAAGGGACGGTAACCTGCGAGAAACGTAGCGAGTCTGGAACCCGCCCCGCGTTTTGTCTGGCAGGGCTGAAGAAGAAAAGAGAGAAGGCACGTACCGAGCAAGTCAGTTCCTTTTCCAGGTCCCCCAGACCAGGACCGCTCTGCGGATCGGTCGCCATGGGGAGCAGCTCACTTGCAGAAGGAAGAGTGGAAGCGAAGGTTATTGGGGAGAGATGAGAGGAAGAAGCGAGAACCGTGGTTGTGGTCGGGTGAAACTTGGGCCCACGAGATCGCCCAGATCGGGTCCACTCGCCGCATGAAGATTCCGTCGATCTTCGACTGGATTATACAGAATGGGATGTTGGATTCAATTGCAGTGCTAATAGATCACGCTCAACAGACACATAAAAGATCATTTACAGTCAACAGTTATTTCTCAAGCTTCTCCTTCTCCCAGAACCAGTGGTACAAGCTCTTCCACTCTCTCGCCTCGTCCTCCACATAGTCTCCGACCATCTCCGCTGTTTCATTTGATTTTAGCGCATCTACATCGACCGGAGTCGTTTTGGACGTCGTATCGACTGTTAGACTCCCCGTGGCATTTTCCAGGACTTCGTCTGTGCCGGTCTTCGCTTTCTCCGCGAGACCCTTTGCGCCTTCTCGAGCAGCTTCAGCGTATTCTTCAGCCCGTTCCCGAGCTCTTTCAAGTAGCTCCTCGGGGCTAGGATACCGTCGGGTAAGGATTAGAAGGAGGTAGTAGGCCCGTACTATTCCAGCATAGACCGCATCTTTCGCAAGCATAGTGAAACCGTGGGAAAAGAAACCTTTTAGCACCTCCCCGCGGAGGCCCGCGTATAGCTCAGACACCCCCTCGGTCCGCGCAATGGTGATAACGTTCGAGATAATTGACGGCATAAGGAACAACTCTTCAGATTCGCTTCCATTGCTCACCTTTGCGCTTTCGCTCTCGGCCTTCGAGCCAGCGTCTGAAATTTGTGAGCGGGTCTTGGCCATGGAAATGGGATATGTGATCGACGATGCTGCCGACTTGCTGATGGCAGCTAGTAAGAATGTCGTCAACGCAGAACGTTTCCCGCTCTGTTTCCGACGTAAGGCATATTTGAGCATCTCGTTGAAGAAGAACGTAATGGACGGGTTAAGCGTAAGGATAAGCGAAGCCGAGTATCCCGACCAGAACCCACCCAGCCCTTTCTCTTTCCGAATCTTCGCTGCAATATCACTCGTACTCGCTGAAGTTCCAGACGTTTGTTTCCGGGCCACAATATTCGACAACGGCATCGTAAAAAGCTTCGAAAATGCCCCCGCGAGCACCCCAATCGCCAACTCATCCAGAACCGGCAAAACCGTTCCCTTCGCCCTTCGCCGCCCACCATACCTCGCCACTATCCTCCTCTGTCGGAAGAACTCATACGCAAGGAAGAAAAGAAACGCATCAAGCACGCTCTTCACCGTATCCTGCGCAACACCAGAATACAGCGCACTGATGCCCTCCTTCGCGTAGATCTTGCGCGCGGCATCCAGAATTCCCGTGTATTCCTCCCCACCCTCCCCCTCTTCTTCGCTCTTATCATCGGCCAATTTCCGCTTCCGTTGTTTCTGCGTTTGCAGTCGTGCGATGATAAGGCTTAGCGGGTATGTTGCGAGATTCGAGGCCGCGGCCCCGACTGCACCAGCGACGGCATTTCCTAGAGTCGGCAGGGCTGGGCCCTGGAGCGCGGCCTTCTTCCAGTCCCCTTTCGGTGGTGTCTCTTCGTAGCGAAGGTATAGCTGGTAGGAGTCCTGTAAGTAAAGTCGCAGAAGGTGTTAGTCAGATACATAAGCTTTGGGCTGACGGGTGGGCCTGAGGCAATTGCGGAGTAGAATAGAGTCCTTAGTCATACCAGCTCGTAGTCGGATTTGTC
The DNA here is from genome assembly GCF_047715775.1 of Aspergillus undulatus. Lineage (NCBI taxonomy): Eukaryota > Fungi > Ascomycota > Eurotiomycetes > Eurotiales > Aspergillaceae > Aspergillus > Aspergillus undulatus. Next base: position 242,903 of record NW_027396651.1, read on the forward strand.
GGACATTCTGCTTCACAACGAAGTGGTGATTGGTTTACAAAAAATCCTTGCTAGACGAAAAAAGCGAAGAAGCTCCTTGAGGAAAGAATCGAGCTGTCGACCGAGGTCCTTTTGAATCCGGAGTCGGGGTCGACGGTCGAAGGTAACGTCATTTGGTCCGTGCTGATCCGCAGCATGTGATTCCTCCAAGCCCTGATTTCGTTGACTTCAATCGATGGGCTGATGCGCCTGATTCTCTCGTTTACTCCAAGCCATAGTCAGATATTGGAGCACCGACGCCTAGCCCATTGATTCTCAGATTCGAGATGATTTTTCATGTACCTTTTGGATCATATTGAGCCTTGCTAGTCGCCAGCATCTTCCGACGTAGCATAGCCACCTTATACAATAAAGGACCTTTTACCAGGAGTGAGTTCTAAGGTAATCGCTTCTTGTCTATTGCGAAGTTAGGACCAACCTCTAAAGACATCTATGAGAGCCAGCTGCCCAGCAGATCTGGCATCTCA